>NW_004949102.1:5995528-6018742 GCF_000317375.1 Microtus ochrogaster | reverse complement strand
TCTCTCTCTCTCTCTCTCTCTGTGTGTGTGTGTGTGTGTGTGTGTGTGTAAAGGCAGACTTCAGACAGCCAACCCAAGGACCCAGGAGCACCAGGCTCCGTAGTGTTGTCTTTGTTGAAGAAACCAAAATATAGAGCTGAAAAAAAAAATTGAGTACTCTCTGAGCTACTGGAGCGGGAGAAAGGAGGTCAGCTGGAGTACCTAGAACTGACCCCTTACAGTTCCTCATGGCTCTCAGTCTCATGTGTGGGGGAGTGTTGTGGGGGTTGCTAGCCAGGCCAGGGACTCTGTTGGGGTGGGACTGTTCAGAGGGAGGCAAGACCTCCAAAGGATAGAAGGATGGTTTCCCTTGCATGTATTATCTCACTGGGGGGAGGGGGATCCGCGTGCAGGCCCCACACGGGGGTGACAGGGCAGGAGTGGTAGCAGAGCAGAGCACACAGCGCCAATGGACGGTTCCCATCACCCTCCTGCCTGAAACCTGAGCCTCTAGCTCTCCAGGATAAATCGGGGCCTGACTCAGGCTCGGCAGCCTGTCACAGTCAGCCTACCCAGGAGCAGGCTGGTGACTCAGCCCTCAATATAGCCCATGAGCCCAGGTCCCCAGCCTCAGCCATGCAGGCAGAACAGACCGTGCGCAATGCTGTTCTGGGGCCTGCCAAGGGGGGGCCCCCACCCTGAGAAGAGCTAGTATGTTCTTCCCACAAGCCAGGCAGAGGTCCCAAGAGGGGCTTTACAGGTGGTTTCATCAGCTGAGTGTGTTTGAGAAGTGCTGGCTCGGGCCACGGGCTGTTTATAGCCCCCTGACTATCTTTTGACCTATCTCAGTGCCTGGCTCATCACCTGGGCCTGCCTCTCCCATCAGGGGACACCGCTGACCGGTCACCGACAGTGGTCATTTATAACTTGGGTCGAAGCCCCTGCAGTGAGTCAAGTGTGCCACGTTTGAAGATTTTGCATTTTGGAACCAGGGACGTTCCCGCGGTCACCTGCGATGACGCTAGGCCTCCAGTGTAGGGACTCTGACAGTCAGTGATACTGTGGCCTTGTCTGGATGTCGGGCAAGATGGTAGAGAGAAACAGGGCCGAACCCCAGTCTCTCCACTTCTAGCTCTGCAGGTTACATAACTTCAGTGGGTTATATAACTCCTTTGAGCCTCTACTTCCCCCTCTGTAAAATGGGATTAATCGTATCCTCAAAGAATGTGTAAAGGCAAGAAGCAAAACAACAAAACAAAACACAGGATGATGATGAGTATGGTACCTGGCACTTACTAGGGGACTGAAAGATCTCTCCCGCTGCTAAGACACTGGATTCCTCTGAGGAGGAGAGCCCTTCCTTACAGCCGTGTGTCCCCACCTGTCCTCTCCATCCCAATACTTAGCCTGCCGGAACCAGTGGTGCTCTTTAGACCTACCCTGACCCAGAGCAGCTGTCCCCTGGCCTGCAGGGGCCCTGGCCTGCAGGCAGTGGGTAGAAATCAGGCAGCTATGCTGTGGAGGGCAGTAGCTAGGGTTCCTCTAACTGTACCCAGACTGCGGTGCCTGCCTGATTGTGGTGTTGAAGACACACTTTCTCTAGACTTAATAATCAGCTTCTCTCTGTCTTTTTAAGCTAAGTCCGGTGAATGTTTCACATTTAACAAAAAGCTGGTTTGTGTGCACTGGGAACTCAGGGTCAACAAGACCCGAAGACTTAAGTCCAAGCCAAATGAAAAGAGGAAAGGTGTGTGTGTGTGTGTGTGTGTGTGTGTGTGTGTGTGTGTGTAAGTGCCTGTGGAAGCTGAAAGAATTGGGTCCCCTGGATTGGAGTTACAGGCAGTTGTAAATTGCCCAGTGTGGGTGCTGGAAACTGAACTCTGGTCCTGTGAAAGATAAGGAAGTACTCTTAATTGCTGAGCCATCTCTCCAGCCCTAGGGCAAGGGTCTAAAATGGGGAAAGGGTCAGGTACCCTAAAGGGAACAATTGTTTGTGGGCAAAGGTGGGTCATATTCGGTCACTATCTAGGCTTTTGGTTCAGGTCTCTTGGCTGGATGGACTGCCTCCCAGAATCTTCTAACTCCAAATGTTGCTGGTGTTCCTGCGTCTCTGAGCTTCCATCTACTGTTGCGGATGTGTGGCCCACATATAGAATAAAATAAAGACAAGCCACAAAGAAGACTCTCAAAGGAGTGGAGCTTCCAAGACAGACAGACAAGCTGAGCTACCTGGAAGAGGTGTGGACCGCTGAGACACCTGGGAAGACTCCGAGCCCGCAGGCTGTGCTGTGCTGCTGCAGATTCCCAGCGTTGTGAACTGTCACCCGTGCTGGTGTAGGCTCTGGTGATGCAGCATCTTTAAGTCACTTCTGCTCCTGTAAGTAACCCTTCACCCATACTCCTGGGAGTGACTCCAGTTAAACTCGTTGGTTCACCAAATTTGACTTTGGTGGCATCTGTATTTAGGTCTGCCAGGATTGGTTATGGTCTCTATGGGGTTATGGGTGTGTGTTGTGACTCCCCAAAGAAAGTTTGTTACTCAACAGAGGCAGAAAGAGGGGTTTCGAGGTCATAGAAGCCATTCTGCTCACGTGGTTTAAGGAAACAGCTGGGGGTTTTGCATATGGAACAACCAATCTTAAATGGAGGACTTCGCAGGCGTGAAAGTAGGTAGAGGGCTGCACAGATTGTCGCAGCTATGCTGCGCCCTCCTGTCAGATGCATTCTCAGTGCTGCCCAGCAGTAAGCTCCGGGAGGCTGATCTTGAAAGACTACATCACGTTGGAATGCCTACTCTCTGGTTCGCCAATGAGATGCCACTGAGACACAAGCTGCTGGGAGGAGGAAAGGGTACAAAACTTCCCTCATCATCATAGGTCAGGGACAGCACTCCTGTCAGGGCCCCTTCTCAGGGCTCCCGCTGAGTATCATTCCTGCGTCAGCTGAGTAAAGAATGCACGCCAGGGTGCACGTCTGGAAGTCAGAGGCCAACTTTCAGCAATCGGTTTTCATTCCATTGTGGGTTCAGAGAATTGACCTCAGGACATCAGACTTGCTCGGGATCTTGGCTGGCTTCAGCTGTCAACTTGACATAGCTTAAAGTTATCTGACTGAGTCTCAACTAGGATCAGGGTGGCCTATGACCACGTATGTCGGGGACTGTCTTGACTGATGGTTGATGTGTGAGGGTCCATCCCATTTTGGGTGGCACAATGCTTGGGTAGTTGGTCCTGGGCTGCATAAGAACGCTAGCAAAGTGAGCCAGGGAACAAGTCGGCAAATGTTCTTCTGTGGGTTCTGATTTGAGTTTATGCCCTGTGACCTGAAGGCTAAATCCCTTCTTCCTACTCCAGCCTAGGGTGGTAACAACTTTTCACTGTTGTTAGGACCTGAGTTCCTTGGTTCTCCCGTCTTCCAGACATAATTGCTTCATGAAATTCTCTTAAGTCCAAGCATCCGAGTGTCTTGTTTGCTGCCTTGTTAGGCTCTTGACCAATTAAACTATCTCCAAAATTGAGTCCCTTAAGTCAGAAGGCTAAACCACAAAGGCTCCCATGAAGATCTTAGGGCACAGAAACGAAGAAGTCTTTTGTTTGTTCATTGTCCCCGTCCCATACACAGGGTACCCAGTTCACTCCAGTTCTCTGTGTTTTTAAGAGTTCCTTGAGATAGGGTCAAATAGGTACAACTCAATCTCTCTGTGATTCAGCTGGTAGCAGAGAGAGCCAACCCCATTTCTGAAAAATTGTATTTAAAAGGCAGACTCTTAGGTGGGAATACTTGGCTGAAAGGCAATTGCTCTCTTCAGTGCTATGTGAAACATTTAATGAAAAAAAAAAGCCACACAATGTCTCATGTAATTAGGTTGACATTTAATTACAAGGAACCCAGGTTCTTACACAAGGCAGGAGGTTGGGAGCCAGCAACTCCCATAAGCCTTTCCAGTCTGAGTGGTTGAGGCAAAGGAGATGGGACACGTGGGTGGGTGGGGGCTCTGGCACAGTGTGTTCTGCCCTCTGGTCTGGCCCAGGTCTCCATCACTTCATGTAGCAGTATTCTGTACTTTGCGGTCGCATGTTGGGTAACACATACAAAGCCACTGCTGCGATAGCCAAGAATACCACAGGCTTCCACATCCCAAACATGTTCTGTGGGGACCAAAGAGAAAGAGTGAGCTCCCAGCCTCCTGAACCTGTCCTTAAGCCAGAAATCACTGCCTGCTCCAGGGCACACCTCTGGGACATTATAGCTCAGCCTCTCTCACTTCCTGGGTAACCATGGAGACTGTGACACCACTAGGTTTGTAGTGATACTGTTTGTACCACTTAGGTCACTCCTGAATCTGTGCTTGATCTGTCCCCATGGGATGTGGGAGAAGTGGGGTAGTCCTGCCTGTGGAGAAGGCAGGCACATCTCATGAGATCTGAGTTCAGAGGAAGAGGGGTGGGGACATGGAGGTGACCAAAATGCACTGTAGAATGAAGTAAGTAGGGAATTCACTGGCAGCAGAGATTTCCTGTCAGGTGGTGTTATTCCTAGGAAATTCAGGGAGCCTGCTGCTGGTCCTGGGAGGCAAGTGTCAAGAGCCAGCCCAGTCGTCACCCCAGCTCCCCACATCCAGTCACTAGGCAGCATGCACTCAGAGGGTGCTAAGGCCTCTAAACACTCCAACTGCTGTAAACCCTGAGGATTCATGGGTAGCAAATGGCACCATAAGAAAATGTTCAGGAAACAGGAGTCTTCTTGGACATGAAAATAGGAGAAAATGTTCCGATCTTTACTTCTCTTTTTACTGTATCGCTTAAGGGATAGAATTTGGATTTTGGATCAGAAGTTATAGCATAAGGGGAAAGAAAGATAGCTTGAAGAAAAAATGGAGTACAGCCCATTAAAGATAACAACATATTTGTTTAGAGAATAACTGATCTAAAGAAAAATTTAAGCTAATTACAAAGAGCAAAGATAGTCTCTCAAATTTGTAGGAGTAGTTACTAAGAACAGAATATGTGAAATGAAAAACTTAATGTTGGAAGTCGATGCATAGAAAAATCCATAAAAGAAACTTGGAGCAGAACCAGGAGGATATACAAATGCTATTGCCTGGTCTGTCAGGCCCTCTCAAGACAACTGGATGATCTAGAAAAAAATGTTTACTCCAGCTGTGGTAGCACACATAATCCCAGCGCTTAGCTGCACGGCCAGTTTGAGACTAGTTTGGGCCACATGAGATGCTGTCCGCCAGATGCCACCTCTAGCTGAGCTAGATAGTTGACGGCTGTGGCGGAGGGTTAGCCATTTTTGCTGCTGTTGGAGATGATGCAGGCACTGTTAAGGGATCTAGTGGGTGGCCTGATATTTGTGTGCATACCGACAATGCTGGGTTGAGCTGGGAGTCCCAAAGAGCTTCTGGGCCTTCTAGAAATCACAGGCCTCTGGGAGTGTCACCAAACTGACAGATTGACGAAATCATATTTGGATTTAAGCAAAGTGTCTGACAAGATCTCCTTGAAGTCCTTGCGGACAACAGGCAGGCAAATAGGGTAACAGTGCACTGTGTTGCATGGTCAATTCTTAAGTGACCAAACTGCTGAATAGAGAGAGCTTGGCCAGACAAGTTCCTGAGCCTGGGTCTGTCCACGCAGTGTGGCTGAATACAAAGGCAGTGGCCTTGACACCCCTGAGGATGAAGCTAGGAGGAAAGGGGACCGTTGTGAGAACACGGGGTCAAGGTAAACAAACAAACCCGACAAAAATTCCTAGGTTACAGTAATGAACTGTGGCTAATAGAGAAGAATGGAAAGTTTGGCCTCTGAACTCTAAACAATCAGTGTTAACACAGAATGCAGAGAGGATACTTAGTGTGCATAGTATACAACAGAGTTTTAGAAACAAGACAAATAAATTAATATCAGTTACCAGGGGAGCTAGTGAGAGTGAAGAACTCTCATAAGCAGAACAGGACACCAGTACAATCTGTTGTATACCTGGGGCCAGCCAGCGAGAGGTGCTCAGAGTGAGAAGAGATGAGGGTAAGGGCTGGGGGTGTAGCTCAATTGGCAGAACACTTGCCTAGCATGTATGAAGCCCTGCATTTGGTCCCCAGCACCCCTAAAACTCAGTGTGGTGGCACACACATATAATCCCAGTAATCCAGAGGGGGTGGCAGGAGGATCCGAGTTTAAGGTCATTCTCCCCTACAAATAATTTGAGGCCAGTATGGGCTACAAGAGTCCCTGCTGAAAAAAAAATCGCAAAGCAGAATGGGGTGGGAGAGTAAGGGAGGGAGCAATGAGAGGGCTGAGAAACAGAAAGAGGATTTGGTTTTGTGTTTTTGTGAGACAAGGTCTCACTATGTAGCCCAGGCTGGTCCAAAGTCCTATCTTCCTGCCTCTCTAACTGAGGGGATAGGATTGCAGGTATCTATTAACATCAATTCCTTACATTCATATCCACAATTCCTGGTTGGATTCGCCTGTCTACACTTGTTTTATCATCTGTAAAATGACACAGTAAACACTTCCTCAGAGGACTGCTGTAGGGATTAAGTTAGCCCATAAATGTACTGTGACTAGAGACGAGCCTGGCATGCAGCACACAGTACATAAGTGCATACTCTTTTTGTTATTCTTATGATCTTAAAAACTGAATTTGATCTATTTTGTAACTTTTAAAAATATTATTTATTTTGGGGGCAGATTGCGCACATAGAGGTCAGAGGACAACTTGTAGACGTAGGTCCTCTTTTTCCACCAAGGGGAAGAACTTAGGCAAGCACTCCTGCCTCCGAGCCATCTTTCTGACAGGCAATACGGCGCTTTAGTATAGGAAGGGCGGGGCAGAATCATTCTTTATTCAATTTGAAGAAATGGAAATCTAAACCATGGAACCCTGGAACAAAGCTAACAGGAGGAAGTAGACTCAGTCAAGCTCCTGTCACTTGTCACTGACTTCTACCCAATGGTGCCTCGAGATCTGGGCAGAAGCTGTACACTGGGGATCTGGCCAGAGCTCAGGGCACAAATGGCTCCCAGGAGAACCCTTAACCACAGTGCCTTCCCTGCACTCTGATGGCGCATGGTGGAGCCTGGCAAAAGGCTGTGGCTGAATCCCTTGTCTCATTCCACAGGGACTTCAGAGACTTCTGGAAGTATGCGTGGAAGAACAGGTGTAAGGAGAGGTCCCCGTCACATGAAAGGAGCTAAAGACTGTCATGGGAAGTAACTGAACAGCCTAAGGGAAAGAAAAGAGAAAGACTGGAGGCAGTGGACTGCGAGAAGATTAAAGAGGGAGGAAAAGAAACCAGGAGGGGAGGCAAGTTGGTTCAATAGGTAAAGTCCCTTGTTGCTATGCTGATGACAGAGTTCCATCACTGGTTCAGACAGGGCAGAAGAAAAACCACAAGACTCCGAAAGTTGTCGTCTGACCTTCACACAAAAGCTCACCAAATAAATGATATATATATATATATATATATATATGGAAATGGTGAGGGTTGTCACCAACGAACGCTGTCACTCTGGAACTTTGCATTAAGCCAGCTGTGTTTATTTAAAGAGGAAGAGGAGAGAGAGAAGTAGCAGAGTCTGACAAGGAAGTCAGAATAGAACTTACAGGTTCCAGGAGGCAGGTGGAACCACAGGTTCCTACCTTAGACCATCAAACAATCTTCATCCTAAACTGGAAATGCTGTCAACAGACCAGATGACATGAGCTAGGCCAATGGAGAGGTGCCCAGACCACATCAGTCTTGATTCCTGAGAACATCTGCATCTCTACTCATTAGGAACTTTCCACCAACATCACATCCTCTCCACAAGCCTGGCTTGAGAAGCCACTTATAATGGAATCTGATCCACCAAAAGAATGAACACAACCGTACATAATTTCCTGGGATTTTGTTGTCGTTTTTCTGGTAAGCAGAAGTTCTAAGCTAGAGACCTTTTAAGGTGGGAATACATACTACGGCAGGGATTCAGTTCTACTTCTACCACGGTGGAAGGACCAGCTGAGGGTGCTGTCATCCAAGTGTTCCTGAGAGGACCAGAAGGATCACAGCTCTTTGGATCCCCTCTTACCAGTAAGCACAGGGAGTAATTTCTTCTGGGTGGGAACACTGGCAAAAGCTTGTCTCTGGGGTTTAAACAAAGACAAAACTCAGGCCTGCCTTGCAGGCAAACATCAGCTCATCAGAAGTAGCTTGGTAGCTTTTTCTCTATAGCAACAGAGAAGTGCTGAGGACAGAAACTCAAACTGTGCCTCTGGTAAGCATCCCAACCACCTGTGCATTACGTCCATCATGACATGCTCAAGAAGGCTTGTGTGTTTTGCACCAAAGTCAGAAAAAGCCAGGGCTACACCTCAGACCTGAGCATCGCCTATTGTGTCATGGGAGGAGTAAGAAGCTGAGGGGAAGAGGAAGCCATACCAGTACCTGGGTTAGGACGCTGTCTCAGCCCACCAGCACCAGAGCAGAGCTGATATGACCACCAGGCCTACAAGAGGCAAGGAGAATATGGGGGGATCCGGGGCAGGGGATGGCTGCAACATGTCAAATGAGAAGCACAGGAGAGACCGGGGGACGCGTGGTTGTATGAAAAGACACAAACACACAGATCCAACAGATAATGAAGATGAGAGAACAAAGGGAAAAGAGAAAAGAATCAAAGGTTAAAAACCACATAAGCTGGAGCAATGGCATTTCTTCTCTGCTCCCAGAGCCTTGAGAAGAGCAGACGAGTTCCTCATACAGGAAGCCTGCAACAGTTGCAAAACTGAGTTAAGCAGCAGACAGGTCCAAATTAGGTATCGGGACCAGTGTCCTCTCTAGTCATGTACAGCTCATGTCTTGTCAAGCAGAAATTACCGGCACCTAATCTTTCTTCTTGAGTCAGACACTCTGGAAAAGTGGAGCTTCAGAGAGGACAGTGGGCTTCCTTACAGGAATCAGGTAGATACTTTTTGCTGGATCACTCCAAGAAGAGCCAGCCACCTACCAGCTTTACTTTCCTTCAGTTTTAGAAGTATGCAGAGCTCTGGTTCCCAAAATCCCCTAGGAATCCAATGCTTTGTGAGACAAAATGTACTACATCAATCTAACAATAGAGGTTAGAGAGAAACTGAATTTGTATGTAATAATATGAGTGCCAGTTGAGCTGTCTGCAAAACATTCAGGATCCACTGAGACAAAAGGGCATCTACATATGTAGACATCAACAATGCATTTGACTTTGAAGTACAGAAGTCAAGCTTCGATTTAGAAAAGTGGTCCTTGAGGTCAAGTCTATGAGCTCTGAATCAGTCTGTGGTAGAATATAAGTTCAAAAGAAACATTGGCCTGGGGAAGGGCTATAGTTACTCCTGTTTCCATCCTAAGTAACAAGTCCTTCACCTCACGGTTAACAGGGAACTGAATACTGGATCATGAACCAGTAATGCAAACCGAACTGCTGGAAAGTTCCAGACATCTATAAAGTGAGTGGGATAACCTATCACAGGAGACATTTTTCTGCACTATAAACTGGGCTGATACATACCAATGGAAATGTGTCAGCTACTAAAAGATGAAACATTTCTCTAAGCAGCTGTTACCTCTGTTATCTGCATATACCCCAAGACCCCCCCCCCCACTCTCTCTCAAAGGCCCAGGATCTAAAGGCTGAGAGCAGTGACTGGTAGCAGACGGGTCAGTGTTCCTGCTGTGCAGACTGACTTTGAGCATCACCCGTACACTCCAGAGGCCCAACTCTCACATTCTATGATATGCAGAACCTAGTGGGTGATACAGGCCTACAAGCCACAGCACTAACAAGGGTTAGCTCTCACAGGGTATCATGGGAAAAAGAGGATGAAGTGATCTGCTGAGGCTAGCAGAAATGAAGAAGGGCTTACATCATCAAGGTCCTCTGTATCAGGGAGAGGAATGAGGGGACACTGTTGACAGAGGGAGGTGACCGAGAGCTACACATAGTGTAAGTGACCTTGGTTCCAAGAAAAGGCAGTCATTGTGCAATGGAACTTGTCTACACCGTCATTCTCCTTCGCCAGCCCCTTCCCATTCTCATACCCATGCCCACCACATGGTCTGGCCTCCACTCTTGTAGAAGTGTACCCCTGGCAGGGCCAGTCCTGAAAACCAGGGCACCTGAGCCCCAGCTCATCCCCACTCGATCCAGCCTTGGCTGTGGTTACCTTTCTGCTCTCAGAAAGCGTAAGAGGGTTGCCTTCCTCAGCAGCCTCAGGAGACTCCTCCTCCTCTTCAGTGTCTTCCTTATCCTCCCCTTCTCGGTGGTACTCCTCGTAGTCCCCATCCTCCTCTTTTACGAATGCAGGCTCTTCCCTATGGTCTGGTGGCTTATTAGCTAGTTCACACAAGTCTTTCTTGTCTTGCTTTTCTTTCCTTTTTGCCTCTTCCATCTCTTTTTCCTCTATGGCTATCTCATCTAGTTTCCTCTGGCTGGCCTTGTAGTACAGCACCACCTCCAGACTCTGCGGGGTGGAGGCAGGGTGGGGCGGGGCGGGGCGGGGCTGCTGTTACCCATAAAGAATCTTACCCTCAAGACAGAAAGCTCTACTTGTACCATGTCAGACTTCCGGTGTGCAGGACTGTATTTTGGGACCACTAGCTAATCTTTCCAAGAGTGTTGTGGAGGGCAGTCACATTTAGTATGTTAAGCCAGCACTTCTTGTTTGACCATTAAGCCATTTTAAGCAATTAATGATAATTCAAAATTCTTGGGCTCTGCTCCTTAACTGTTGCTTCCTACCCTTCCTGGTAATGTTTATCACACCCAGTCCTCTTGAATAAATCCCTTTCTCTCTATCTAGTTGGTCTTTCTCTTGATCATGTGATGGCCTTAGGTCGGTGAAAGCGGTTGTGCATTCTCCCCATAGCACCCAGAGAAGTGATCAAATGTAGAATTATACAGACAGAACTCCTGCAGACATCAGTGGTACCAAAAGCCTTCCTCAAAGTACCTTTCTTGGCAGGAATTGTTAGTGGGGATGATGTTTCTTCCCGGGGTCGCCTCCATCCACCTGCCTCTCTGGCTACTAAGGCTGCAACTCACCTTTCCGTTGTCAAAGCTGCCGTCCAAGCTCTCTGAGCACGCCTTGCTCAGCTTCTTGTTTTTCACGCCATTGGCGTTCTTGTTCATGTTCTTATTGCCATTCTTCCCCCTGGCCTCGGAGCTAATAGAGGACCTGCTCTCTTTGAGCTGGCGGAGTTCTTCCTGACAGCACTGCAGCTGCCCCTCCAGCTGTTCCTGCACTGCCAGAAGCCGCCCCTGCTCATCCATGCTAGCCTGGTATTGCAGCTGCAGCTCCCGCAGCTTAATCTGCAGTTCTTTGATCTGTTGGTGGTGGGATTCCAGTTATCCACAGCATTCCCACCCAGTCAGCCCAGGCCCTTAAGGGATCATTGCCTCGCAACTCTCCCTCCTAAAGCTCACAAGGAAGTGGACAATAAGAAATTCAATTAGACAATGATCTAAGCAGTGTCACAGACAGACAGCTTCCCCTAAGTCAAGGTACTAGAAGGTCTACATCTAGGATGACAAAAAATTAATATTAAATCAATAAATATTATCACTATGCTTTTGATCATGACCTGTCTGGGGAATAACTATAGGACTGACACCACTTCTGAGCCTCAGGCATTTATTATTATCTCATTCTTTTTCCAAGAACTCCTACATCACCTAGTTCATTTCTCTAGTAGATAATTACTTGGGGAATTATTGCATATACCTGGCAGTGTCCTGGGCACCTGCACCTCCCTTCTAGTAATACATACTTATAACCCTGTTCCCTAGTCTCAGGTTTTGCCTTCCTGAGCTGACGGCAACATATGGTCTGTTCAGTAAGTACCAATCAGACTAGGCTCACGTGGCCATTACTTTCTGGGTCTGTTCCATCTATCCCAGGCACACATGCAGGGCCCTCCCACTGGACAGTGAACCATGGTGGGTCAGAGTCCTGTCCTTGAATGTATATAACCTAGTTGGAAAATAAAAATAAAAAATAAATAAATAAATAAACACAATGAGCTAAAAATAATCAAAGAATATTGGCAACTAAAAATATATATATAGCTCCATACAGAGTGCTCTGGGGTACAAAGTAAGAGAGAGAACAGAAGCAGCAGAGGGAGGAAAAGTAGACTGGCTGGCCAGTATGGAACTGTAGTGAGCACTGAGCACTGTCCATCAGATGCAGCAGACTGCCCGCTCTCCTGGGATCTGGCTTCCCGGCACTCCCCTCCCCACCTTGGTCTCTAGGGACTTCCTGGGGGAACTCTGCCACTGGCACTGGTACCTCACTCTTGTCGCACTGGGGAGCTGTGGGCTTCTCAAGGCTCTCCATGCACTCCTTCAACTCCTTCTCACAGATCTCCAGCTCGTCCTTCAGCTCTCTCTGTTTCACCAGCAGCCTGCACATCTGCTCCTGCAGCTGGCAGTGGTCCTCCTGGCTCACCTGGTATAGGGCCTTCACTGCCTGCAACTTGGTCAGCACCTTGGCCACTGTTTCCTCAAAGTGCTGCAGAGAGTGGGGGAGCAATGACGGCACCCCAAGAAGCATTTGATCTCTGCCTTACACTTTGCTAGGCCCTTCCCTGGAGCTGCCTAGGCAAGACTGTATTTCCTCCCAGAAAGAACATCCTGACTATGTTCGAAGTCCTTAACCCTAGGGTCTCTGTCCAAATCAGGCCACCTCTGTCAGGACTGAGGGAAGCAGGACAGCAATGAGCAGAAGCCTTACATACTTCAGGAAGTCTGCCAGGCCAGCCCTGACCCTGCTACTCTTTTACTCCTTATGCCCTTCCTCCCCTAGTAATGTTTCCCTCAAAGACAGAAACCCATCTTCCCCTGACTGATCAATCATCTAGCAATGGTTACCTCTATGTCTTCGGGCTCAGCTGGGTCCTCATCAGTGCCACTGCTAACGTAACTCTTATGAAGGGTTTCGGAGCTAGCGGCACTGCCATAACTCTTCTTATAGGTAACACTCGTGTTGCTAGAGCGGTAGCTCTTCTGATAGGCCTCATTGCAACTGGCACTGCTGTCATAGCTCTTGAGGAAGCATTCATTGCTGGCCTGCGAGCTCACATAACTCTTTTGATAGCATTCATTGTCCTCGATGGTGCTGTCATAACTCCTGTGGAAGCTTTCACTGCTGGGGGGCATGCTGCCTAAGTTCTTCCTGTAGAACTCAAGACTCATTTTTATGGTGGGGGACTGAGTTTGGAGCAGCTGCATTTCTTCCATGCAGAGCTGTAGCTCAGCCTGCAGCCTCCTCCGCTCTTCCAGGAGCCGCCCATGCTCCTGCTGCAGTAGCTCCTGCTGCTTCTGACTGCCGTCATATAGCACCTGCAGAGCCTGCAGCTGGTCCATAAGCACCTTGGACTAAGGGGGAGGTGGGGGAGCAGGAGACATCACCATTACTCTGAGACATTTCAGTCTTTAGCTGCCCCTCTCCCAGAGCAGCTGTGAGTGCTCACCAGAGAGAAGCACAGGCACACACACCTCAGTGATTTTAGGGCTCCTGTTTCTGTTGGGTTTGTACTCTGGCAGCATAGGTGAGTCTCAAGCACACCCCGGCTCCCTACCACACCATCTTTTAAAATCGAGTGGACCCACGCGCCTGATCTTTAGGCTCAGTTATCTCCCTTACCCTTTATGGTCAAATCAGCTCAGCTGGGAATGTGTGAATATGAATTCTTTCCTTGGAAGATGCAGGCTTGGAATCAAGGTCTAGCTACCCACTAGTCCTTGTACCTTCTGCCCAGATTCTATATCTGGCCTTGAGGTATGTATTCCAGGCCCAGGTGATATTCAGCATTAGATACAATTGATTAAGCAAACAGTTTATATCTGGTTTTCCAGTCTCTATGTTACCCAGGCTTTCCAGCCTGGATATCTGACACCCCTGGAACGATCAACCTCCCTGCCCCTGTCCCTGTGTCCCCAGTTTGAATTTCTGCTACTTTCTGGTTCTCCTCGTTCATGCAGCCTTAACTGAAACTGTCCACCTGCTCTGTCTACGTCAGACCAAATTTATTCCCCAACTCAGAACAGACTTGTATGGAGATTTCTACCTATTTTTCCTCATAGGCATGACCACCTGGTAGTGCTTGAGAAACACTGGTTTTCTGTTAAGTCCCTGTGACCTGGCTTGGATAGTATGGTCAGTACCATGAACCTGTCTGTTGCAACTGCTTTCTTGGAGATGACTGGGCCCCGATTTGTTTGTGGAGCCTCAAAGCGTTAAACACTCAGAAAATGGAGTAGACTTTCCAGGTCATACAAAAAAGGCAATACATTTAGGACCAGTCCAAAGGAACCAAAACAAACACTGAATTGATCCCATGCATCTTGAAAATGCCTTGTTGATGGGACTGGATCCAGTGGTCAGACAGACTTCTGGGCTTCTTAACTCTGTTCTAGATGCTGATTACACTTCAGCTCTTCAAGCTGAATCATTCTATAATTCCAAACATCAAACCAGAGTGTGTGTCTCTGCCGGAGATCCTCAGGGCATCCAAGTAAAGCAACAACTTACTGGAGCCCGCGGAGGATCCTGACTATTGAAGGGCGGGGCTTTAGGCTCAACCTGCTTCCTATCCCCCTGGGCCTTCCTGAGTCAACTCTTCCTGAGCCCCACTCCTCCCTCGGCACACAACGAACGGTACCCACGAGAACCTTCTCCCTTCCTTCTGCTGCAGTTACCTTATTCTCACAACTGGAGGATTTAGGCCCTTTGGCATCCTGAGGGTTCGCCAACACTTCCTGGAAATTAGACTCTTTGAAACCTCGAAGTTCTCTGTGTGCTTCTAACTGTTCCTTTAATACACTCTCTTGATTCTTTATTAGTTTTCTCTGTTCGTCCTGCATGCTTTGGTAGAGCAGCTGCATTTCACACAGGTCTTGTAACTTTGAGAGCAGCTCCTGACTCTGAGTAGGGTGAGGAAGGAAAGTGATGACTAAGGGGAAGCACACCACCTAGGCCCCATTCCTGTTGGGCACCATCTCTTATTGATTCACCCAGTCTTCCGGGCAAAGGGGTTCTTTCTACGGAGCTCTGCTAACTGAGTAAAAAGATTCATATGTGTGGATAGATTTTCCAGTCTACAGAGTGATTCTCAGGTGCATCTTCCAGATGGACCAAATAGCTAAATATACAATGTTGCGCTGATTTCAGAATATAAAACACATTTTAAGGTTTAAAGCCCTTATGCAGAAACACCCAAATCAGCTCTGTGGGGAGGATGAAGAGAAAGGAAGAAATGCTTGGCCAAGAAAGGAAAACGCTCACGTCCCTCCCACGGGCAGTTACACCTGGACGCTTCTTCAAGCAGCCTCCCCTGATCAGTGGTCTCACCCTGACAATGAGTACCTTCTGCAAGAGGCCACATTTGGGCTGTGGGAATGTGAGCCTGTGCAACTCTTCCTGCAGCTGGCCCTGCTCCTCCTGCAGCCTCCTCTGATCCTCCAGGAGCTCACACTGCTCCATCTGCAGGTGCCCCATCTCCTGCTGGCAGGCTTTGAACTTGTCCTGCAATTCTGTCAGTCTGGACAGCAGTGCATCACACTATGGTGGGGAGGGGGCAGGGCAGGGTTACCATGTAAGGCGTATTTTGGGGGCTGGCAGAGCACTTGTATGCTCCCAGCCCCCTGTGACGTACTAGGTCCTCTCTCTTCCCTGGTCAGTCACCTTGGACTGATCACCCTGAGCGGCCCAGACCTCTGTGCTAAGGGGAAACCCCCTGTGTGGTTTGGAGCAGTCTGCTGTGCACTCTCAGAGCTACGCTCTCAAGTTTCATCTGCCCTCAGAGGTGATCTCAGTGTCCCTCTCTGTTCTCTGCCTTTCCTGTGACACTATCTCCACATCCCACACTCTAGGGAATTCCAGCTCAAGCCACTCTGCTGATTGTTTTTAGACTTAATTTGTTTTCCTCATCAATAAGAACTTAATTTTGACCTATTTTTCCCCCTAGTTTTGCTTTCCTTACCTTTACCCCCACCCCCACTGGAAACTGAATGTCTACCAGTCGGTGAGCTGCATCCCCAGTCTTAATCACGCTGTAAAACCCTTAGAGAAGATATGAGTTATTGCTAAATTCGGTTAAGACTACATTATCCTATGATTCTCAAAACCAGATATTTTAAAATCACATAAAATCTCAATGATTTGTACACTACCAGATCTCCCACTTCCTTTTTTAGGGGGTGGGAGGTGTTCGAGACAGGGTTTCTCTGTGTAGCCCTGGCTGTCCTGGAACTCACTCTGTAGACCAAACTGGCCTCCAACTCACAGAGATCCACCTGTCTCTGCCTCCCGACTGCTGGGTTTTAAGGAGTGCATCACCACTACCTGGCCAGAATTTATTTCTTAAAGAAAGTGAGACAAAAATATTAATCTGTTACAAGTCAGGTATGGTGGTTCATGCCTGGAACCTGAGCAGCTGAAGAGCAAGCAAGAGAACAGCCACCTGTTCACGGGTGACCCAGTCTACACAGTGAAACTCTGCGCCAACCCTTCTCTCCACAAAAAAGTTTAATTTGAAGAAAGCAAAATTCATGATTTGAGAGTTTACTCCAAGACCAACTACATACATCCTAAAAGAGCATGGTTCTTCTAACAATCAGCACTCTGGGTGCAGACCAGACCCTAAGACCATCACCTACATCCTGCTTCAGACTCTGGCCCTATTCTTTTTAGTTTACATAGGCATATGGGTCTATGTGCATGCTCCTCCCTATAAATGACAGGACATCAATGCAGTTATAATACCAATACAGAAATGTTTATATACATGGGGTTATAGGAAAACGGATGTTCACACTGACTGAGATCAGATGCACTGATCTACTAAGCTATGGCTCTTTCTCAAGTCAAGTTCAAGACTGCCTTTGTCTTCTGCCTTTAGCTGGGTAACCTCAACCCTTTGTCTTTGAACCTCCTTTCTCCCAAGCTGGTAGAAAGACGCTCCCAGACGCACTCAGCACTCTGAATGACAATTACCTTGTTGGAACAGTTTCCCTCGTCATCACAAACAGGCTGGTTGGTCTTGAGTTCTGATAGCTCCTGCTGGCAGAGCAGGAATTCCTGCTCCAGCTGTTCATACATGTGCTTCTGCCGATCCAGCTCATCTTGGCTGGACTGATACAGTCCCTTCATCTCCTGAAGCTGGACTTGCATCCCTGTATTCTGGGTAAGGGAGGTCAGCCATCATCCTATGAACATCTACCACCTCACTCTGGATCTGTCCGCCCCTGACATTCCCAAGCCTGACTTCATCCAACTAGAGAGAATCAGTGAGAACCAAACAGACCTATCCCTAACAGGCCTGAGAGATTGCATCAGGAAAGAAGCCTGATCTTCTGGTTTAAAATAAAAGGAGGCTGTGGGTATCTCATGGCTCTAGTCCACCTCACTAACAATTCCTCCACAGAACTTCTACCAGGCCCACTCTGTTGTGGCCCTCACAGAAGATCTGGTCTGGTATGTGCTCCTGGCCTAGTCCTCCTGTTACCTTATCATTTTTCTCTCGCAAGCAGTCCACCACGCCTCGGAGATGATGCAGCTCTGTCTCATGGCACCTCAGCTTGTCCTGCAGGTGATGCTGCGCTTCCAGTAGCTTTTCCTTCTCACACACACTGCTCTGGTGCTGGACCTGCAGCTTCTGGAGCTGGCACCTTAACTCCTGAATGCAGGGGGCTTTGGGTAGTGGTGCTGGGTTTTGTGAGTTTGCTCTTGTCCTAACTAAGCCACCGACCACCTCAGAATCTCTCTCCTCTTTTACCTGCCACTTGCCCTCCCACCTATGCAGCACTTAAGGAGATAGTTATCTTTTTGGCTTGTGTGTTTGTTTATAAATAAATGAACACCCAATCTCATGTAACTGGGGCTAGCCTCGAACTCCTGAATTTTCTGCTTCTACCTCCTCAGTTCTGTCATTATAGATGTGCTCCACCACACTAGGCTTAAAAAAAATGTTGTCTGCTTTTGCTTTGTTTCAATGCTAGGGATTGAACCTAGGACCTCATGCATGCTAGGCAGACAGTCTACCAAAAGCCATATCCCCAGTTTTGGAGTTACTATTATTTATCTTCCCCCAAAGCCTCAGTTCAGTGCTCTTGACCCCTCACTGTCCCTTCACCTTTGGCGCTGTTACCTTCTCACTTTGGCTCTCTACAGGTGTGGATCTGATGACTTTAAGCTGGCGGAGCTCAGTCTGAAGCTGCAACTGCACCTTCAGAAGCTCATTGTGCTCATCCTGCCTAGCATCATACTTTTGCTGCAGGGCGCAGAGCCTGCTCTTCAGTTCCTCATTCTGCAGTAGGGAGGATGTGGGTAAAGCAGTTACTCTCAAGAAGCAGAGGACTTTATCCAGGCCACTAGGATGCTTTTCTTGAGCTTCTTGAGAAGCTCTCTGGATGTACGGCTGGGTGTCCTCAGTGATGAAGACACTCAACAACACCCACCTTTCTACACGCCATTCTATGTGGCTTCTCTCTGTGGGGGCGTTGGGTGATGATGGGCTCTGGCCATAGGATAGGAGTCAGCAGAGTTTTCAGCCTCACTCCTCACATCCAGCCTCCCTGGAGGCAGTGACTCTGAGCCTTGCTGCCCTTCCCCCAGAAGTGTTTACCTGGGCGACGCTGTGGGAGGTCTGAAACCGAAGCACCTCATTCTGGGCACACTTGAGCTCCCTCTGCAGCCGCTTCTGCTCCTCCTCACTGACCCGGCGATGATGCTGGAGTTCTTCCAACTCACAACACAAGTCCTTACACTAGGTGGGAAATGGAAGTGGGGCTGATGTGTGGGAGATGGCACATGCACACTAAGGACAGGGAAAATAGGTCATTCTTTAGATTTGAATATAGTCAGGTGTCACATAACAAGGTAGACTCATGCTCAGAAAGTTGTCATTAAGCCATTGAATCATTGTGTGATCATTACAGAGTACAGTTATACAAACATAGATAGTATAGTGTGTGTGCACGTGTGTGTCTCTGTGTGTGTGTGTGTATGTGTGTGTGTGTGTGTGTGTGTGTGGTGACCAAGTTTTACTATCCCTAGGGTGCCAATTAACACCCCAAGATTGAATATGAACAAAGAAAATTATGCCATTAATAGATACAACAAATATGAGATATTTGAAGATGCTATCAGCATAACATGGCATCCTGGAATTTTTGTTTCTTTGGGTTTTTTGTTTGTTTTTTTGAGACAGGGTTTCTCTGTGTATAGCTCTGGCTATCCTGAAACTCACTATATAGGCCTCAAACTCACAGAGATCCACTTGCCTCTTTCTCCTAAGTGCTGGCATTAAAGGCATGTGCCACCACCTCCCGCCTAGCATCCTGTTTTATAACGAACATTTTTTTTCTTGGTTTTTCAAGATAGAGTTTCTCTGTGTAACAGTCCTGGCTGTCCTGCTGAAACTCACTCTGTAGACCAGGCTGGCCTTGAACTCACAGAGATCCTCCTGCCTCTGCCTCCCTAGTGCTGGAATTAAAGGCATGTGCTACCATGCCTGGCTTTGTTTTTGTTTTTAAGGAGAAAGGCTTTTTTAAAATAAAAATAAAAACATAATGCAGGCAGAACATAAAATACGAGCGGTCATTTCTCATCCAGGTCTTCACTGTGTAACTGTACGTGTTCTACTTTCACACTGCTGCAGTTCAGAGTAGACTTGTCTACACGGCATCACACACGCTGTTCAGTAATGCGCTGCACATCAACATCAGCAGGGTAAGAACTTCTCAGCACTCACAATCACATGGGACCACTACCGTACGTCTGGTTCATTGTTTGATTAAAATGCCATCACATGACACATGACTATATTTCTATCAGTCAGGCAAGGGCCCAGGATACCAAACCCTGCCATAATGTGTGGCTCCTTTGTTAGCCCTGCTCTCACTACAGGAACAGGTGAGCGAGATAGTAGCAGCAGCCAGCCATTCCACCCTCTGCAGCCTACCTTGGTCTGCATGCCCTGCATCTGTTCCTCAGCTCCCAGCAGCTGCTGGCGCAAAAGCTGCATCTCAGGATCAGGCTCTGGGAAATCCAGTTCTGAAGTCTGAGACTCTGCTGACATCACACTCCTTAGCATGTGGGAGTCCAACCATCGTTCTGTGGCTCTTCGCGTCCTGTAATCCGGAACCCAGGGTTATGTTGGGAAGAGCTCTCTGCCTGGTATGACCAGTCAAGTGTGCTCAGGCCCAGTGCTTCCTCTTTAGGCCAAAATTACTACAGTGCCTTTTACTGTGCTTCACTTCTCAAATACATTATGTTTAAAAGATTACACAGAACCTCCAGCACCTCACTGCATAGGCATTTTGAGTTTGGGACATCCTAGGATCTTGGTTTCAAGACTGGGCCTGATGTCAAGCCACCTACAACCTGGAGGCTTGATGCCAGTGGTTTTCAACCTGCAGGCCATGATGTCTTTGGGAGTCTCATATCACATATTCTGAATATCATATATTTACACTGCAATTAAAAACAGTAGCAAAATTACAGTTATGACTTTTATGGTCAGGGTCACCACAACATGAGGAACTGTGTTATGGATCGCAACATTAGGAAGGTTGAGAACCACTGCTCTATGCCATTAGGACTGAACCACATCTGAGTGGACACCAAAGGGATCTCGGTTGATCCAATATAAAGCAGAGCTATCTGGAGTCCAATGCCAAGAATAGAGGAAAACTACATTTTTATAGCTCACTTAACTATAGTTCTGATATAGT
Source organism: Microtus ochrogaster (assembly GCF_000317375.1). NCBI lineage: Eukaryota > Metazoa > Chordata > Mammalia > Rodentia > Cricetidae > Microtus > Microtus ochrogaster. The sequence continues at coordinate 5,998,004 of NW_004949102.1, read as the reverse complement.
TTGGTGGCATTCTGAGCCTGCTCCTGGGAGGTCTCCATACCCTTTGGGATAACATAGGAATGACTGCTTTCCAGGAGCAGAGGACCTCCTGGCTATACCTATCGCTCTCCAGCTCAGCAAGCTGCCCAGTGAGGCTGCTGTTGCTCTCCTGCAAGGCCTGGTACTCCTCATTCAGGAAGTGGTAGCGCTCCCGAAGCTGGTGTAGTTCTTCTGCAGAAGAGAAGCAGGGAGAGGTAAGATCCTCAGTGATGGGAGCACGGATGACCAACCCCAAGTTTTCCTGGATGGAAACAACAGTACAGAGGACAGACCCCATGTACTCATCCTAATGCTCCCAGTAAGATACTCTATGGAGCTTTTGGGAGATCTTGAAGGTTTAAGTACGTTGAATTTATTGTATTTAAGTTTACTATTTAACTTACTAGTTAACTATTTACGATTATTTACCCATTATCTTGGTTTTTTTTTTCCTTTTAGATGGGGCCTCAGGTAGCATAGGCTAGTCTCTAACCTTAAACTTCAGATCTTTCTGCCTCTACCTCCTGAGTGCTGGGATTACACCAAGCCTGCTTTTTTTTTTTTTTTTTAAATGAGGTACCTGGGATCATACACAGTTTCACTAATGCTTGTCGAGCAGTTCAGCAACTGAGGCACAATCATAGCACCCATGATGCTTTTAGCACAAGCCCTGAGAGATGTGAACTTCTAGATCTGCCTTTCAGAGACAATCCACTCATTCTGAGTATCCTTTATTTCCTTTATCATCACACTGAAGACACTGGCCTGGATACAGTCCAAATACTCCTTGTTGTTAGGTTTTTTGATTGTTTTTGGTGGGGAGTAACAGTGTACTGGCTGGTTTTGTGTGTCAACTTGACACAAGCTAGAGTCATCAGAGAGGAAGGAGCCTCAGTTTAGGAAATGCTTCCATGAGATCCAGCTGCATTTCTCAATTAGTGATCCAAGGGAAAAGGCCCAGCCCACGGTGAGTGGTGTCATCCCTGGGCTGGTGGTCCTAGTTCTATAAGAAAGCAGGCTGCGCAAGCCAGGGGAAGCAAGTCAGTAAGCAGCACCCCTCCATGGTCTCCGAATCAGATTCTGTTTCTAGTTTCCTGCCCTGACCTCCTTCAGTGGTGAACAGCAATGTAGAAGTGTAAGCTGAATAAACCTTTTCCTCCCCATCTTTGTGGTCATGGTGTTTCATCACAGCAATATAAGCCCTGACTAAGACAAAGGGTGCTTGGGATAAAGCCTAGGGTCTCACCATGCATGCTAGCAAGCATGCTATCATCAAGCTGCACCCATTTTCCTTCATCTGTTAATAGAAATGCCCATCCCAATCGAAAATGATTCTTTTCTTCAAGCATAAGAAGAGACAAGAGGTCCAGCTGAAATACCCAAGTCATATCTCCTTATGAGTAAGAACCATCAGAGCTGTATGCGAGCAGCCTTTAAGAGGGCTGCTGCTTTTCTATAAGAGTGAATTCAGTTTTCAGCACCCACATTATGAGCCTGGCTCATAACCACCTATAACTCTAGCTCCAGAGGCTTCAAAGCCTTCTTCTGGACTCAGTGGTTACCCAAACATGTGACAGACATATATGCATATAAATAAAAGTAAATAAATATTTAAAGAAAAGAACAATATTACTGGGGCTGGGGAGATGGCTGAAGGGGGAAAGTGCTTGCTTGAATAAACATGAGTTCTGATTCCCAATATCCCCATAAAAAGCCTGGAATGGAGGCTTGTACCTACAATCCCAGAACTGAGGCATGGAGACCAGTGAGATATCCCAGCGCTCACTAGTGAGCCAGTCTAGCCAAGGTGTAAGCTTCAGGTTCAGTGACAAATTCTGTCTCAAAAAAAATCAGGTGAGCACCAACAGATACACAGCACCAACCTCTGGCTCCTACCATGCATGCAGAGGCCAGGGCTTCTCCAACCCTAACATATACATCACACACTCCGGGACACATAAAAGAATCACAGCTCTTAGAACACTAATTCTACTGGCATTTAAGATACACTAACTGGTCTTGATTATAATATAAGACATATTTTATCTACCAGAAGATTCAATATCCCTGCATATCACTTCTCATGTTTCTCCTTTATTTCAATCAGAAGTTCTTAGACAGGTCCAGGCATGGTGGCAAACACCTTAAATCCCAGCATTTGGGAGGCAGAAGCAGAGATCTCTGTGAGTTTGAGGCCAGCCTGGTCTACATAGCAAGTTTCAGAACAGCCAGGGCTACGTAGAGAGACTCTGTCTCAATAAACAAATAAATAGATAGCTTGAGTTAATTAAATAAACAAATAGCTTGAAGTAAGTAAGTAAGTAAATAAATAAATAGGATGTTCTTAGACTAATCTTAGACCGAAGATTACCATGAGAAGAAGGAGACCTTTATTGAGAACTGTGCATGAAGCTTTGCACTTGATGACTTTGACCTTCATTTTTTTTTTTTTTTTTTT
>NW_004949102.1:5988592-5995428 GCF_000317375.1 Microtus ochrogaster | reverse complement strand
GAACTAGCTCTGTAGACCAGGCTGGTCTCGAACTCACAGAGATCCGCCTGCCTCTGCCTCCCGAGTGCTGGGATTAAAGGCGTGCGCCACCACTTTGACCTTCATTTAATCCTTGAGATAGCCCTGCGTAAGACCACTCCCCTTAAAGAAAATCTTTAATTTTAGAATAGTTTCAGACTTGCAAAACAAAAGAAGACAGTGCACAAGAAGACAGCAAAAAGTTCTCTGGGAGAATTCTCAGCCAGGTTACTCAGCTAGTAAGCATCTTAACCATTGCCTACTTGTCATGATTAAGAACCAGCAGCACCTTACGATTAACTCCACATATCATTTAGGTTTCTCTGTGCTTTCCTGAGGCTTCTCTTCTGTCCTAGTGTCGCATTCTGCGGTAAGACTTGGTTAACTATGTTAGGTTCCATATTCCAGACACGGAAATGAGGTTTGGAGAGAGTTAATCAGCTGGGATCCTGACTCAGGTGAGGGCCACTCTGGCTGCATCCTCCCTCTCCCATCCAAAGGCGCGCATGGAAAGCTTAATACAGCTGGGAACACTTGCAATTCTTTGATTTCCTTGTTGACTGTCTCTGCTTGACCTGGCCAAATATAGGGCCTCCATTATACCCAGATCATAAATCCAGGCTAGAATAAAGGCTAACCCTCTGATGTCATGAATCCTAGCAACTAGCTGGGAGACTTTCTGAAAACAGGGCTTGGAGCTTTTGAGTACCACATGCATTACTAGAAATAACCTTTCTTCCTCTCCAGCTGTCTTGTGTTCTGATTTGTTGCCTCCCCAAGTTTCTACTTTGGGGAGGGCTAAATGAACCTACGAATTAGCATTCTAGGTCTCAGGACTAGAGGCCTAAACAGGTTCAGGCAAAGAGCCACGATGCCACAGCAGCAGGAAGGGTTTCCTGAGGTGACAGGTCCTTCTGTCCACCCCAGACCCTTTTTCCCACAGGGAGTATCTTCCCAGAGTCAAATCAATGCGGACCTAACAGCTCTCTGTTAAGAATCTCCAAGGGACGGCTCTATGGCACCAATTCTTATACCACCATGGACTGGTTATGTAATGACTGAGTGATTTTTTTTCTCTAGTCTCAAAGTAAACATGGGGAATTTTTCCTTCTAGAAGCTTCTAATGCATAATCTCACACTTCTCTTCTACCATCTTCCAACCTATGATGTCCTCTCCTCCGTTTAACTCTGTGAATGGGGCAAAAGGACTCATACCTTGTATCCCAGAGAAGTCTGAGACACTTAAATCAGATGGTTCAGATGTCTTCAATTCCACTTCAGCACGGAGCGAGGCAATCTCCATCTCATAATCCCCTCGAATGCGTTCCATATCATCGAGTTCATTCTGCAACCGGCAGAGATCGTCCTGCAAGGATGCGATGTAACTCTCATGCTCAGATGCAGAATCTGCTGCAGCTTGCCGTAGATTCAGGATCTCCGCCTGAGCCAAATGCAACTCCTGCTCTATTTCTTTAAGTTCACTGTCTTTATTACGCTCTAACAGGGTAATCTCCTCTTGCAGATGTTGCAGCTCACCTGCAAAACACAAAGGTTGATGGTCAAGAACATAAGTGAATGAGTCAAGCATGGTATGGAAGCACAGAGTTCAAGTTAGACTTACTTCCTGTCTGGAAATTACGGACAACCTAGTCTTTCCCCCACTAGAGAGGTAGAGCATCATAAAGTATAGAATAAAAGTATACCGAAGAAGGGATTAGACAGCGACTCTTTGCAGTAAGTGTAGTAGACAGGCAGACTTTGAGGCCTTACACACAGCATCAATGTGGGCTAGTGTGAACAACAAACATGAAGTGCTATGAGAACACGGTGCAGTGACACATGTACAGAAATGCAAGAAAACCCATTGCTTTGCATGCTATTCATCTGTATGAAATTCAAGGTAATTCTCAGCTACCTCGTGAAACTATCTCGTCCAGCCTGAGCTAGGTATTCTATTCCAACAAAACAAAACAAAATACCTAGGAGGTAGTATTTTTATCAACGTCCTAAGTCTTTCTAAAAGTCCCACAGCTGAAAAAAAAAATGTTCAGAGCATTTCAGTTATCCATCCTGGGAGCTTAGGAAATTCAGAGCCCCGGAGGCTGTCCCTTACCCCAAACTCCCTGTAAAGCACAGGATGTGAGACAGCACACATTTAGGATTCAAGGTTGAATTAAAAAAGAAGCTCATCATAAAATAATAAAACGTGACATGCTAACCTACATGATGACTGATAACGTCAATCAATGGTGCTAGTCACCAAAAGGGCCTTAGTAGAAGCCAAACAGTGCCCCTTTGAGATCTCCAAAACCAGCAAGTCAAAACAAGCCTTTTTACTAACTAAAAATACTAAAGTGCATCCATGTTATAGTAACCAGAAGGAAAACCAAACCAGACACTATGACATAAACATACAGAGAAACGGACTATGCCACACAGAAAGATCTACGCCCATAAAGAGCAGTTGCTTCAAAGCTGGGAAAATGGCTTAGTCGGTAAAACGCTCGCCAAGCAAACAAAAGAGCCTGAGTTAAAAACCCAGTCATGGCAGCAGGAGTCAGTTGCCCTAGCCCTTGGGACTGGGGAGTGGGAGTGGAAGGTGGAGGCAGATCACTGGGGCTGAGTCAGCCAGTTCTTGGCTCAGTGAGAGACCCCTGTCTCAAAAAATAAGGTGGACAATGACTAAGGAAGACAGTTGACATTGACTGCTAGGCTCCAAACTCATATGCATACATGTGCATTCACAGACACGTGCATACACACGAACACGAGTATGCCACACATTTAAATACATTTAAAAAATAACAGTTGCTTCAGAGAAATAGAATAACGTGGCGGGTATTTTAATCTCCATATCATACCTGTGCATGATACTGCTTGATTTTTCACAAGTTTCTACATTTTACATATGGATTATACATGTATTTTAACTTGCAAAACAAATGTGTCAGAACTCTGTGGAACATCTGAGGTTTCTTTTTTCTTCCTTCCTTTTCCTTTCTTTCTTTCTTTCTTTCTTTCTTTTTCTTTTTCTTTCTTCTTGAGACAGGGTTTCTCTGTGCAGCTTTGGAGCCTGTCCTGGAACTTGCTCTAGACCACGTTATCCTGGAACTCACTCCCAGAGATCCACCTGCCTCTGCCTCTGGAGTGCTGGGATTAAAGGCGTGCGCCACCACCGCCCAGCCTCTTTTGTTTTTTTAAGACACTCTCTCATTCTGTGGCACAGGCTGGTCTCAAACTCACTAGGCCTCAGCCTCCCAAGTGATAAGATTACAGACATGAGTCGCCCTATTTAGTTTTGCATCTCAGAGTTCTAGATGCAGGTACCCATTTGGAAATGAGTGAGACTCTCAAAGGTTAGAAAGTTAAAGGCATGGATTCCAGTAAGAATTCAAAAGCAGGGTCAGGATTAAGGGCTTAAAGAGAATGAGGCTTCATATGGCCTCTGTGTCCCATCCCCTGCTCACTCAACCAAACATTCAGATTTCATCTTTTCCTAGCCTCTCCTCCACCGCCTCCAAAAGACATCCTCAGAGCTCTTACGACTCCTTGAACTCTACAGCATGTTTGCTTGTGTTTGCTTCTATCCACACTTGGGTACAAACAATGAAAACGGGGAACATGCCTGCTTGGTTTACCGTTACAGCTCCCATATCTGGTAATGTGCTTAGCAGAATGCAGCTCAATAAATATTTACTGTATTCATGCACGAGGGAGGGGCTCATTCATTCGGTTTTTACTGAATTTTGTCTCTGTATACAGAATTACATGTTTAAGAGAACCTAGGAGTTTTATAAGACAAATTTAAGGGCATAGTCGTACATAGCCCCAGCAATCTAGAGTCTGTGGCAAGAGAATTGCTTGAGCCTCGAACTCGCTCTAGACTAAGCTGGCCTCGATCTCACTTACAGAGATCTGCCCACCTTTGCCTCCTGAGTGCTGGGATTAAAGGCATGCGCCACCACCGCCCAGCCTCTTTTGTTTTTTAAAGACACTATCTAATTCTGTGGCACAGGCTGGTCTCGAACTCACTAGGCCTGTGTCAAGCTGTATGGAGAGCGGAGGAAGGACCTGTTTGGATAGATGGCAGATACCAGCGTTAGGTAGGCACATCCGGTCCGGGAGAAGAGGTCTCCAGGACCCCCTCCATCAAGCATAAGCACTAGGCTGCGAAACTTCCTGGATTTTGTTTTGTTCTACATTCCTTTACTAGGGATTGAACCCAGCACCTCAAGTACGCTAGGCACTGATCCACATCCCCAGGCTCTGACTTCCTATTTGAAAGGAAGTAAAACAGCATGTCCCCTGCTTTCATAAAGTTCATAGCCAGAGCACCCCACGACACAAATATACTCCACAGCACAAGGAGTTACGGTGTTACGGGGTGAGATCCAGACGCTCAGCTCAGTCTAGGTGGCGGGGGAGACACGGGGGTAGGGGGTCAGCTGGACACTATGATGAGGATCCAGGACCTGGGCTGGGCATTCGGGGGCGGGGGCGCGACTAACCTCCGTCTCCCTAGCAAGCCCTCAAACCTCACTCTGTAAACTGCCTTCTCAGATCATGGGAGTTGGGGTAGGGATGGGTGGCGAGGAGCCAGGCCTATCCTGGAAGCTAGATGGGACAGTCCAGTCAGGAGCTGGAAAGGCAGGGACCAGGTTCCAAAGAGTTGGCGCCGGTTGACTGCGGGCTGGGGCGGTCTGGGCGGGAGCGGCGGAGGATTCGGGAGTCGGCTAGCGGGGCAGGGAAGGCGACTCGCACTTACTGGTTATGGACTGCATCTCGCCGGCCCCCCACAAGCGGTCTCCCAGGGGGGCCTCCCGCCTCCCGGCCAGTGCCGCCCCAGGGGGCAGTGGCGGCCGGAACGGCCTCTGAACACCAGGTACCTCTGAGGCCGCGAGCGCCCCCACTTGGCGGAAACGGGCAACGCGCGTGCGCAGGGACCCGTCTCAGATTCCTCCCGCGGGGTGGGACTTGGGTGGGTTTGAGACCCCCAGCCCCTCACCTGGGGATCGCTGAAATAAATCTAGCTACAACTCCTTTCCCCTCGTGGTCGTTCAGATTTTCAGACTTCTCCATACTGGAAGGAAAGGAAGGTTCTTATCTAAGCAAAGTCTAATACTTGGCTCAACTGGCCTTTTCTTTCATAACAAGATCAAAACCAAAACCTGACCTTAAAACAAAACCTTCTCCCTTGAGCTCGCTTCACTGACCCTCATTTCTCGTTAAAATGGTCATCGCCATACTCTGTACTCAGTTCTCCATTTGACCTCCTGTTTTCTCTCCAGTTCCAATCCAATCTGTGCTGTCTCCCGATTCTCCATCTTGCCAACGCCAGCGGCCACCTCACTTGCCTTGGCAGCTTTTCACACAGTGGAGCGTCTCTTCCTTGAAGCATTTTCTGCTCTTGGCTTTCAGGACAGGATGAACTGAGGTGTTCCTTCTATCACCATTTCTTTTGTTCATTCCTCCTCCTACCTTGGGCCTCTAGTTAGAGAAAAGACCCTTTTTCTCCCACGGGTATCTCTTGGTGGAACTGAATGCCCATCTCCCATAGATTATAATGCTGTCTGCATGTTAAAAATGATCAAATCTCATTTCCAGGCCTTGTTTCTCCCCCAGTTCTGGATCCACACATTCAAATACTTCCTTCATGTACTCATTTGGGCATCGAATTCATCCTGCAAATAAAACTCTTAAATGGTTTCCCTAGTCCCCCAAACTCATTTCTTGCCAAGCTTTTCCAAGTCAGTTAAGTATCACCATGTACTCATTTTCTCCGGCTAGTCATGAAGGCTCCACCTTCAAACATGTTCTGAACCCTCTCCACGTCGACAGCCTTAATTCAAGGAAACAAGCATACTCCCTCTCCTTCTCCTGGATTCCACAGGACTCTTTCGGAGGGTTAGGGCTGTTGCTCAGTGGTAGAACACTTGACAAAGACCTTGGATTCCACCCCAACACTGGAGGAAAAAGACAAAAGTAAACTAAAGCCTTGGAAAATACCTCCCGTGGTGTCTACTTCACTCACACAGAAAGCTAGCCCTGTCAGCTGACCTAAAAGGCCTTTGTAGCCAGACTTCTGCCTTCCTCTTGCCTTCCTCTTGCCAGGGTCCTTCAGATGCTCTTCACAGTGACCTTGGTTCTATCCCCCCAACACATGAAGCCCATTCTCATCCCTGGACCTTCGCGTCCCAATTCCTTCTGCCCAGCAGGTCCTCCCATCAGATTTTGAACGACTGGACCCTTCCCATTACTCAAGTGCCATCTTCTAGAAGTCATCTATGTAAAACTAACCCATCTCATCCCCATCCACATATCACCTATTATATTGCATTCATACATGTATTGCCTTTATTGTCAACTGAACTCATTTTACATTTTCCTTACAATTTACTTTTTTTTTTTTTTTTTTAATGAGACAGGGTCTCATGAAGCCCACATAGCCTTGAACTCACTATGAAGCCAAGGCTGGCATCAGATTCCTGATTCTCCTACCTTTACTTCCCACATACTGGGATTACAGTTCTGTGCCCTTCTGCCCAGCTGTGGAATCTACTCCTCAATTGATCAATTGTGTTCTTTATTGGTTTCTTTAAATATAATGGAGCTCCACAAATAGTTGACAGACAAAGAGTGTGTCCCATTTTATAGACAAGAAATCGAGGCTGGGCGGTGGTGGCGCACGCCTTTAATCCCAGCACTTGGGAGGCAGAGGCAGGAGGATCTCTGTGAGTTCGAGGCCAGCCTGGTCTACAAGAGCTAGTTCCAGGACAGGCTCCAAAGCTACAGAGAAACCCTGTCTTGAAAAACCAAAA
>NW_004949102.1:5987542-5988492 GCF_000317375.1 Microtus ochrogaster | reverse complement strand
AAAAAAAAAAAAAAAGAAAAAGAAAAAGAAACCAAGACTCAGAGGGATCAAAGTGACCTGCCCAAGGTAACAAAATTTGTACATGATAAAGCTAAGCCCAGGAGCCCGGACGATGTTTAACCAGCACCCACGCTCCCTCGCTCCCTGCGCCGTGAGTCTCTGTCGTTTTTCCTGCCTCTCCCTTGGCTTACTTTTTCCTGCCTCTCCTTTGGCTTACATCTTATACCCTTCTCTTCTGCTCCTCGGGTTACACACTCGCTTGCTCTCACCAGGACAGCTTCCAGACCTTTCTCCTCTGCTTATGGTTATACTTTTTATTTGGCTTGATCTCAGCTCTCTCTACAGAGTCCCTGCTGTTTTCTAGGGCAGATCCTCAAAACCCTCCGGAAGCCCAGAGAAGTAACAAAAGCTCCCTCTTTATTTGGTAGTGCAGCGAAATGTGGGACGCCTGCCTTCCTACTTTCTGAGACAAAGGGACACAGGCTTTGGAAGATAGGATTTGGGGGGCCGCAAACTCAGGTTCTTATCTGTTTCCTTCAAAGACACATGGTGTGTCTCCCAATCATACACCATTGGCTCTCTGCTCTCCCCATGGCTCCCTTGGAGGAACCAGAAAAAGAAATATAACCTAGAACTCAATCTTGGTCATCCACCCCAGCCCTAAATGGGTGAACAGGGATGTGGGAGGTGGAAGAGGAGGCTGGGAAGAGAAAAGGGAGGCAGAGAAAAGAGAAAAGAGAGGAGGTCAGGACCACCATGTAGAAATGCAAAGACAGGAAATTAAGGCAAGAAGAGAACAAAGTGGTGAGAAAAGAAAGAATAGAGAAGAGAGAGGTAAAGGTACCAGTGAGGTTTGTGTGGTTAGGGTGGTGGGTGTCTGTCTAGTCGTGGGGGGCAGTGACCTTGTGATCAGGGTGGCCAGTGACTGTCTAGCCTTGGGGGGCAGTGAC
>NW_004949102.1:5904020-5987180 GCF_000317375.1 Microtus ochrogaster | reverse complement strand
GCTGTCGAGCCTTGGGGGGGGGGCATTACCTTGAAGCTGCTGGATCTGCTTGGTGAATACTTCCGCCTGCTGAGCACTGGCGAGCCGCTCATCCTCCAGGAGCCCTGAAGTGAGAGGGACATCTGGTTTGGAACTGGGGACACATAGAGCCTTTGGGCCCAGCCCTCCTGCCCCTCACAGGTGCTCACCCTGAAGCTCCAGGGAGTCATCCTCATGCTGCCCAGCGAGCTCACGGGTCTCCTCCAGCTCTGCCACCAGCTGGAGCACCTGAGCCCTTAGCTCCTCCAGCTCAGTCTCTGTGAGGCTCAGGCCCCGGTGCTTGCTCACGGACAGGGACCCCAAACTTCCTCCTTTCTTCACTTGATCTTCTTCGAGCTCTTCCTCTTCTTCCTCCTCCTCTTCCTCCTCTTCCTCCTCATACAGAGCTGGAAGTAACACCTCCCCTAGGAGAGACAACGGTCTCACCAGAGAGTCTGTGCCCATTCCCCTCAATAGTCCTGCATCATGTCACCACCCCAGGACCTGCACAGTAGAATAGTGCCACCTGGTGTCCTCCAAGGTCCCCCCCCCCCCCGAGCAGGACTTAACTCACGGTGACGCTCTGGTGGGTCAAGTTTGGAAGTAGCCTCTCCCGCTTCCAAGCTCCTAATATTGAATGTCTACTGCCCTTACGGCACCCTCATGCTGGCTCATCGACAAGGAGCCTGCATGAGGACACCTGGCACTTCTTTCTACTCTGATCACTGGGTAGTGGGGACAGGAGTGAAAGAAGGATCTAGACATTCAGACACCAGCTGCGTATTTAGGCAAATGGGGCAAGGCTGGGACACAAAGAAAAACAACCCACATCGAGGTGGTTTGCAAAATATTAGCCTTTTCATAATAGGAAAGCACTGGTTTGGCCTGTAGGTAAAGAAGGAAGATATTGGAAGGAAAAGACTCTGAGTTGTCTTCTGGGTAAATGTGGGAATCCTTCCAAATGCATATTATCAAATACTGTTTTGAAATTTTCTACATTTATTTTTTTCCTAATGGGTACCATAAGGTCCACCTCTTTCTTGCTGACCCAAGTTGGCTTTCAAGGTCTGAAGCTGAATTAATGCATAAAAGAAAAGCTGACATGTTACACCTCTATTTTATGTATGTATGTATCTATCTATCTATCTACCTACCTACCTATCTGTCTGTCTGTCTGTCTAATGCCTCTGTGTGTTTCCTGATTGTATGTCTGTCCATCATGTGCATGCGGTACCCTTGGGGAAAGAAGAGAGTATTGGATCCCCTGGAGCTGACTTATAGGATGGTTATCAGCTGCCGTGCTGGGAATCAAACACTGGATAACTGCTAAGCCATCTCTCCAGTACTGTTAACATATTTTAAAAACTGAGTTGGAGGGGCTGGAGAAATGGTTCAGTGGTTAAGAGCACTGACTGCTCTTCCAGAGGACCTGGGTTCAAATCCCAGCACTCACATGGCAGCTTATAACCATCTGTAACTCCAGTTCCAGGGCACCCAACACCCTCACACAGAGATATGTGCAGGAAAAACACCAATGCAAGTAAAAATAAATTATTTTTAAATTATTTTTAAAAACAAACAAGCGCCGGGCGGTGGTGGCGCACGCCTTTAATCCCAGCACTTGGGGGGCCGAGGTCGCCATAGATCTCTGAGTTCGAGACCAGCCTGGTCTACAAGAGCTAGTTCCAGGACAGGCTCCAAAAAAAACCACAGAGAAACCCTGTCTCAACAAAACAAAACAAAACAAAAACAAACAAACAAAAGCAAAAGAAAAAAAACAGTCACTGAATTAGAGCCAGGAGTGGGCCCAGCACTTGGGAGGCAGAGGCAGGCAGATCTCTGAGAGTTCAAGGCCAGCCTGGTCTACTGAGCCAATCCCAGGATAGCTAGGGTTACTACACATAGAAATCCTGCCTCAAAAACAAACAAAACAAAACAAAAACCTGAATTGGTACTGGTGCCACTTTCAGGTTGGTGAGCACTCCTTTTACTGCAATGCAGTTCTCATAAATAGCAATCTTGTCTTGGTGGAGACTGCCTTGTTTCTAAATTCTGAATCTCTGGTTTCCCTTTTCTAATACGAACAGCATGCGGTTCATCTGCAACCCCTTGTGCCATCAAGCCTCTAGGCGAGGCCTGTATTGAACTGTAGAAGGGCCTGGGGACACTTCCCAGGAAATCCTGGGTAATGTGTTGGTCCTACCTGCCCTAGCCCATGGGTGTGGTGTTGGAAGTTGGCTTCACCTAGCTATCTCCTAAGCACCCTCTTACTAAAGCTGCAAGGCTCCTTTCAAAGTTGACAGTGGTGGCACTAGACAGTTCACATGTCCATGTCCTGGCTTTTAAAAAGGAGAGACAGCTCGGGATCCAGGTCAGCAGGCAGTGAGAACAAGCCCCCTGCTGAAAAGCTGCTTCCAGGCTCTGTTCAGCAGGACCTCTTTCTGTCTGGCAGCTCCCCCAGGACACACAACCTGGTTAGCTGGGTGATTGGAGCCCAAGGGGATGTGCTCAAACTTCCATCAATGCCTGAGCCCAGGGGAGGCCTGGAGCTCTGCCACTAGGGAGGAGGGGCCTGAGATGAAGTGAGGGAAGGGCCACGTCCTGACTCAGAGCTCCGGGGTCAGGGGCCGAAGGAGGATGGAAAGGGACTGGGGAATAGGGTGATGGAAAGCCTTTTCTTCCCCCCTCCCCAGGAAACTCACCCTCCATAGCTTGCATCCCACGGCGTTCCAGGGACCCCCAGCGTTGGCCTTTCTTCCTCTCACAACCCTCAGATACCTCATAAGCGCCTAAAGTGGTTACTGTGGGTCCTGTGAGCAGGGAGAAAGTAGGCACTGTAGGATTCGAGAGAAGCTGGGGGCTAAGGGGAAAGAAAGGGACGTGTGTTCTTGTCCGAGAACCCCGGAATTTGTAATCCCAATGGAGAAACCTGACTCACTCTGCCCGGCTCTGTGAATCTACACCCTCCGCCACCTCTCACGCTCCGCCTAAGGAGAGGACCCCACACCGGCGCTGCCCAATCTCAGCACCTCTGCTCCAGGATGTTGCCGGCTCCTCTCCCTCGCCCAGACAGAATGGGGGTGAGTGTTTAGCTTGGGGCACAAGGAGAAGAGGGGTAGGATGGGAACTAAGAAAGAAGGCTTTGGGAGGATGCGGTGGCGCAAGGCAGAGGAGGGAGGGGCGGCCGGACCAGGAGGAAAGGGGCTCCAACCCAGGCCTCTCCTCTCCCCTTCCCTCCCTCACTAGACCTCGCCCATCCCACCCTCACCGTGGTCAAGAGCTTTTATGAATTGTAAGGGTGCAGGCGCTAAAGCCCCCCTCCCCGCTCCTGTCGCCCCTCACGAGCTGGGGCACTGTCGGGCTGGAGAGATGAGGTGGGGAGCGCTTGGGGAGTGACCGCTAGGGAGGGGACGCCCCAGGTCCAAAGATGGAGAGAGGTCTCCGGTGGAGGCCAGGGTGGAGGGGGCCGACTCAGCAGTACCCGGAGCACCTGGGGGTCAGGAGGAAGGAGAGCCGAGGGGGAAGGAGCGTGGGGAGCTGAGGGAGGGGCGGCTCTGACCTGGGCTGGGGCAGCTCCAGCCCGCGGCTCCCGCGCCGGCCCCGCCGCCTGCCTCCATGGCAGCTCCCGCCGCCGCCGCCTCCCGAGCAGAAGCCGCAGCCGCGGGGCCGGGGACCGGGAGCCCGGTGCGCAGGGAGGAGAGAGGGCGGGCAGAGGGGGCGGGGCCTGGCCTGGCCACCTGACGCGGGTGCCCGCCTGCTGCCGCCCGGAAACCCTCCCTGTCCGTCCCCAGCTCCGGACCGAGTAGGGACCAGCACAAGAGGCTCAGCGCCTGTCAACAAAGTGCCCAAGGCTCACTCGAGGCAGCTCCCGGTCTGCTGCGCCTGCACAGCGAACTTGAGCTACCTGGACTTAAGGATGCTCCCAAGGAGTGACAAGATGGGTTGGTTCTGGCGACAGAACCCACCTTGGGTCAGCCGCTCGTAGGGACTGCTCAGCGCTGGGTTTCAGGGCCTGGTCTTGCCTGGTGATTGAGGCCGAATAAACAAGAATGGGCTGTTTTCTGCAAATGCGCAGACACGCGCTCACTTCCTTGATCTCCACGTAGGGCCAGCGTCCCCATAGCCGCAGTTCACTGAGCCCGTCCCCTCCCGGTGGCCTCACGTGCCCCAGAGCTGCTGCAGGACTGGAGGGTAGGGAAGTTGAGACCTGAATGTGCCAACTGCAAGGCAATGATGGCTGCTTTTCCCGATTTTCCCAAGCCAGAGCCAAGGACCGACTTAGAAGGAGCCCTCCGTAGTCCACCCGTGTGGCCTCAGTGCACCAAGACCTGTCCTGTCGCCTGTCCTTTAATGACGCCCCCTATGGCCTGTTCCGTGTGGGCACCGCTGATATTTCCTCTGTCAGAAGGTGTGGGAAACCACGAGGCTTATTTCAATTTCCAACTATTCATTCAAGAGGTGATCCTGATCTTGAGGCAGATCTGACATGTCAGATGGTCTCGTTCAGGTCAGAAGTGGGTACACAGAAACGGGCTTCCCGAGTCCTACTTGTGGGGTGATTTCTAAGCTGGTTACACACAACCGTCCTTTCTCTTGTATTCTCATTCCTAGAGTTTGGACGTGGGCTGGCTGTGTTGACCTCCCCAGGCTGCCAGGCCCTCCTTGTTCCACAGGAACGAAGCGCTTCTCTGCCTGCACATCCCCTGCTTATCAGTAATTTCAGTCCCAGGCTGAGAGTCTCCGGACACTCCAGCCCTTCCTTGTTAGACACCTCTGCTCTGCTCTCCCCTCCCGGCAGCATCGCAGTATTTCCTGCCGTCAAGGTTGGGAAGCATCCTTAGTCATTTTCATATCTTCAGCTTCCAGCAAAGAACCTGGCCCCAGGAACAAAGGAGTAAACATGACTCTTCCAACTACATTAATAATGCCCTCATCACTCATTACAGAATTTACACTCATGTTCCCTATTAACAATAATGGCCAAAAGTCAGTAGTGAGTCCCAACCACTCCAGTCTGGTGATGGAGGAACGAAGGGTGTTTCGTTTTCACCATCTCCCCAGGGGACAGGTTCCCACGCCAGCCCCACTGCCGTAGTAATCTGGCCATGGAGAAGAACCCGTGGGCAAGCCTACTGTCCTGCAGGTCGTCCTCCCAGACTTGGGCGGCAAGGTCATTGCTAGGGATGATGGAGAGTGGCTGCCATGGGGTACCTAAAGGAGACACATTCTGGAAACGTGGTGACTCTGCCCTGTGCACCTCCTGGTTCTGTCTCAGCAGCAGGTCATAGTAGTGGTTGGCAGTAGGCAAGTGGAAAGAAAGAAGTTGTCAGTTGTGCCATCCAGGAGTCCAAGATCTCCTCAGGGAAGCCTAAATCCTGAGCATTAGGACTAATCTCTCCCTGGTTCCTGGGGTGCAGGTCATCACTCACTGTTGATCTGGGGCAACACTCAGGGGGACCTGAACCAGTCTGTTAGTAGGAGGCAAACACTATTGGGACCAGTATGAAGTTGAGATGAGGTGAAGTTAGGGGTCAGAAGGAGAGACCTTAGCAGGTCTGGGGAGGGGGGCTGTCGTTCTGGGGTGTGTTTCTGAAAGGTCAGGTAGCCAGGTGATTATCTTAGAGGGATTATCTGGATTAAACCTCATAATCTCAGGGTTTAGGACTCAACCTCACCACCAAACCCATCCCAGGAGATCATCCTCTCTGAAGACTGATGCTGCCATTTATCCCCCGTTACCCTTGTTTCCAAATGCTCAGAGCAACCATTAGACATTTTTAGAATGAGCATTTGCAACGTGCAGAAAAGTAAAGTCCAAAGATTAATGTAACAAGCGTGTGCACAGCGGACTGCTCGTATCACTTTCCTTATCATGGGATTCTGGGGACTGAAGCTTGGAGCTTGGGCAGGGTAGGCAAGTGCCCCACTGCCAGCTACATCCCTAGCCACTTTTAAATTTTACAAACTTTATATTTTGGTTAATTCTTTGAAAATTTCGTACAGTGTATTTTGATTCTATTCACCATATGCCACTCCTCCCATGTCCACCCTCACCTCACTACCTATCCCCTCAGCTTTGGGTTATCTTCTTTTATTTTTTTTTTAATCAAATCCATTTTTTATTGTCTTCTTACCCTTGGGAACAGGGCCTGCCCTGGAGTGTGGTTGGCCTACCAGGGGGTCCCATCATTAAAGAAAACTGACTTTATTTCTCCCAGAAGTTATTTATTTATTTATTTATTTATTTATTTATTTATTTATTTATTTATTATGTATATAATATTCTGTCTGTGTATATGCCTGAAGGCCAGAAGAGGGCGCCAGACAGATGGTTGTGAGCCACCATGTGGTTGCTGGGAATTGAACTCAGGACCTTTGGAAGAGCAGGCAATGCTCTTAACCCCTGAACCATCTCTCCAGCCCTCCCAGAAGTAATTTTATTTTTTTAAACTATATCTTTAAAATTTACTTATCTGAATGTGTGTGAACATTTTGTCTGCATTTATTTCTGCGCACCACATGTGTGAAGTGACCAAGGAGGCCTGAAGAGGGCGCTGAACTGCTGGGAGTGGCGTTCTAGATGGTTGTGAGCTGCCATGTCAGTTCTGGGAATTGAACCCAGGTCTTTTGGAAGAACAGCCAGCGTTCTTATTCCCTAAGCCGTATCTCCAGGACAATTAATATCTTGCCAGATTTGATTCTGAGGCAAGTAAGCACAGGGACTGGTGTAGCATCTCGGGATCCTGTCTGGGTTTAGCTATGCACACTCCCTCCCTCCTGTAAAGTGCTTAGCAACCTAGATCTTCACCTGCATGTGCTATGCATGCACAACCCTCTCCTAGCAACACCCCCAGCTGCCATGGACCCCATCAGGGCACACACACACACACACACACACACACCACTCTTTAAACAATAGTTCAAGTTTCTCCATCCCTAACAACTATCAAGTTTTTTATTCAAATGTATTCCCAATGGGGCTGGAGAGATGTTCTCAGCTGTTAAAGGCTAGTCTTACAACAACAACAACAATAATAAAAGACAGATATATTCTCGATGCATCTGAGTAGAAAGAACAGAAGGCAGTCCTACCTACACTGGGTTTGGGGTGTGTGCCCACAGGAGGGGAAAGCTGTGTCCTTGAGTAAACTTTTAGGGATAATACCGTATTTGTCATCTTACACCTATGTATAATTGGGTGCATCTACAATAAAAGCCAGATGCATTACGGAAAGGGATATGTGAAAAATGCGTGTATGATCAAAACATATATATGTATATTAATCAAAACAGAGAGCTACTGTGATTCTGCACTTTAGTGAAAACTCCATTGCTGAACCCATAAAGGGAAGCCTCAAGTCATAGTTGGGGTCCCTGAACAGTCTCTCACCCTGTGGACCACTGACCCCATGAATTTCTTTCTGGTCCATACTGTTTGCTTTGGTTTTAAATAAAGTTTCCTTGCTACTTTGTAGATCTGTGTCAGCCCTTATCTGAATTAGAAGCCTGGGACCTGGAAAAACCCAACCCTGACCATCCTTGGTTTGAAAGTTGTACTTTAGCCAGGCATGGTAGCGCACACCTTTAATCCTAGCACCTGGGAGGTAGAGGCAGGCGGTCTCTGTGAATGTGAGGCCAGCCTGGTCTACAGAGCAAGTTCCAGGACTGCCAGGACTGTTATACAGAGAAACTCTGTCTCGGAAAAACGAAAGAAAGAATGTTGTACACATATATTCGCAAAAATTACATAATTTTAATTTGTGTGGTTTGGACACCTGTCTAAATAATATTACATTATCCACTTTCATGTGCAAACCTGAAAATTGTAGGTGCCCATAGCATCTCCACAGAGCTCTGGCCGTCCTCTAGTGGGCGTCTGGGCTGCTTCCAGTTTTTCATAATGAAACAAATGCTGCAACTGGCAGTTCTATATATGCCTTCCTGGCACGTGTCACTGCGTCCCAAGGGCAGACACCTAGAAGGGAATTTATGGGTCATGGAATGGGTGTCTCGAAATTTTACTAATTGTTGCCAAATTACTCCGTAAAGTTCTTGGGCCAATTTAAAGGCCAGAGTTTGTGGATGTATTTATCTTTATTTCCCGGCTGCTGCTGGTGTCGAAGCCGTTCGTGCTAGTCTCCAGGTACATTTTTCCACAGTTCTTTCCCTTCCTTTGTTCCCTGCTCTCCCCTTTTGTTTTTGTTCTTTTAAATATTTATTATGTATACAGTGCTCTGTCTGCAGGTATGCTATGCCTGCAGTCAGAAAAGGGTGCCAGATCTTATTACAGATGGTTGTGAGCCACCATGTGGGTGCTGGGAATTGAACTCAGGACCTCTGGAAGAGCAGCCAGTGCTCTTAACCACTGAGCCATCTCTCCAGCACCCCCCCCCGCTCTCCCCTTTTATTATTATTATTATTTTGTTTTGTTTTTGTTTTTGAGATGGTCTCATTGTGGGCTAGCCTAGAGCCTACTATGTAGAACAAACTAGCCTCAAACTTACAGACACCTGTCTGCCTCTGCTTCCCAAGTTAAAAGTAGCATGTCCGTCGCCGCCACACCCAGCCATGTTCTTCGATCTCTAAGTCTGCAGTCACCATGCTTTTCTGGCCAACGGAAGTGGCTGAGTGCATACAAATGCTCCCCTTTCCTGAGCGCATACCAACGCTCTCCTTTCCTGGTCCCAGAATTTCAGTCTGGTGTTTTGGGTTTCCACCTGTTTCTAAGCCCACTAAGCCTCATCTCCACCATCCCATTCTGTAGTCTGTCATCGTCACCCTCTTTTTTGTCTTATGTTAGGGCTGGAGCCCTAAGAATGATCTTGAACTTCTGATCCTCCGTCTCCATCTCCCCAGGGTTGGGGTTACAGGTGTGCTCACCACACCCAGTTAATGCGGATAGAACCTGGGCTTCCTGCAGCTAGATCCTATAATCTTTTCCCTTTACATCTCAACCGACCGAGCCACTAATGGATCTCCAGCCTTGCTGATATATTTATAAATTCCTCTGTTCACCACTTCTGCTTGCATTCCACTCTTTCTTGCGTGCTTCTGTTTCCTTTTTATGAAATGTATTTACAGCATGTCAGTGAAAGTCATTGCTGGGCGATTATTCTCAGTCTTTTTCTGGAAACGCCTGGATTTTATACTCCTTCAGTGGAAGTTAGGTGGACATGGATTTTTCTTTCTTGGACTTTTCGTTTTGTTTTGTTTTGAAACAAGGTCTCACTCTGTAGTCCACACTGGCTGGGAACTTGCTAGGTAGTTCAGATTGACCTTAAACTTCAGAGATGACTCTTTGGGTAAAATACTGTTAAAGCATGAGACCTGCGTTTGGATCCACTCCAAAATCCAGGCATGGCAGCATGCACTCATAACTCTAGCACTGGGAGGTGAAGCCACGTGGCTCCTAGGGGCCTGCTGCCCAGCAGTTGAGCCAAAATGACAAGCTCCAGGTTCAGGGAAAGACCCTGTCTTAAAAAATAAGATGCAGAGGGATAGAATACACCTGACAACAGCTTACATCTGGTTTTCATGGCACATACACCACCCCCATCCTCCATACCACACACATACACACATGTACACACACACCACACAGATAAACACACTATACACACACGCCACACCATGCACACACATATACCACACACCACAGCCCCCCACACCCCATACCATACACACACCACACACACTATACACATACATATACCATACACATATACCACACACCCCATCCCACCCCAACCCACACACATATGCACATATACCACACACATACCACACACACACACATACACACACACAGCTACCAACAGCAGCTAGGTACTTTCCTTTCTAACCGTTTCGAAGATCTTCCTTTCTCTTTGTCTTTATAATTTTACCACCCTAGTGAGCTCAGGATTCTTCAACCTGAGGATTTATGTCTGGGTTTTGAGTCTGGGAAATTCTCAGTTTTTTTAAATACTACAGCCTCTTAGCCTGTGGATCATTCTCTCCCTTGTGTCTATTCTCTCATAGTTTGTCATAATATTTTTCTGCTTGCTCACATTTCTGAATGATTTGTTGTTGTTTGTTTCTGTTTCTTATGACAAGGTTTCTCTGTGTACTCCTTACTGTTCTGTAACTCACTCACAGAGATCCCGCTGCCTCTGCCACCACCGCCCAGCAATTTTGAATCATTTTTACTAGCTCTATCTTCTAGCTCACGAGTTCTCTGAGTCTAATCTGTGTGGGGCGTCATCGTCCCCAGCTTCCATGACCTTGAATGCTTGGTTCTTTTGTCTCCACTTCCTGATGCTGAGATTCCAGAGGTACACCACTAGGCAAGCAAGCATCCAACATCCTCAGCCCTTCTTAAGATTTATTTTATGTGTTGGATCCCCTGGAACTGGGGTTACAGACAGCTGTGAGCTGCCATGTGGGTGCTGGGAATCAAACCCAGGTCCTCTGAGCACTGAATCATCTCATCTCTCCAGCCCCTGTTTTTTATTTCTTAATGTTTTATTTATTTTATTCCCCCAACGCTCTCGTTATAGTCGTTGTTATTTTCATTACAGTTGGCTTTCTTGTCTTGATTGTAGTGTACTTACTGTGTAGAAGTTTTCATGTGTTATCCCAGCTCTTGTTAGCTATGTTCTTCTGTCCCCCACCCCCGCCACCAGGAGGAACATGGAATATTTTCAAAGATGGTGACAAGCCACTTTTTTTTAACATATATTATTTGTTTAACTTTATTTTATGTGCATTGGTATGAAGGTGTCAGATCCCCTGGAACTGGAGTTACAGACAGTTGTGAGCTGCCATGTGGGTGCTGGGAATTGAACCTGGGTCAGTGTTCTGAACCACTGAGCCATCTCTCCAGCCCCAACTGGGGTACTCTTAGTGGGCATATAGAAGATGGACCAGTAAGGGATCATAGAGGAAGCAGCTCTACATGGCTGGGGATGAGTCCGAAGCATTGACTGGGGAACACATGCACAGTAGGCTGCTGATCCCCTTCAGGACAGACACGAGGTGAGGAATTCTCCCTGGTGTATCCACAAGAAGGGGTTGGGGCACAGAGTTTATGGAAGGCCTTAAGGAACAGCTGTAGATAGGGTACGTTTTGATTATCCGACAACTTTTCCTTTGTTTTAAATTTATTTTTGACAATTTTATACATGTAGTCAATGTATCCTGATGCTATCTACTACCCACACCTCCTTCCTGTCCCCACAGCCTCTGCCCCAACATGCCCCTTATATATATATATATATTGGTTTTTCAAGACAGGGTTTCTCTGTAGCTTTGGTGCCTGTCCCGGAACTAGCTCTTGTAGACCAGGCTGGTCTCGAACTCACAGAGATCCTCCTGCCTCTGCCTCCCAAGTGCTGGGATTAAAGGCGTGCGCCACCACCGCCGGGCCTCTTTATCTATTTTTTAACTCCCTGAGTTGAATTAGTGTTGCTGGTGTGTCCATGGGTGTGCCCCACCCCATGGAGCATGGGAGGGGCTCCATGCCAGGACAAAACTGATTTTTCCTTCCCCGGCAGCCACCAGCTGCCAATAGCTTCTCTGCAAGGTGTAGGGCCAGGTGAGTCCCACCCTGAGTGGCAGTGTTTTGAGCAGCCCTCAGTGCCTGGGCATGGTTGAGTCTGACTGTTACACAGCTGACTAAGTTTTCTATGTAGTTTGCACTTCTTGGTCAGGAAAAGTAGAAGAAACTGGGAAAGCCTACACAAATCCTGCTGTGTCACTATGTTTTTTTTTTTTTTTCAATAGGTTTCTCTCTCATGCTCACCCTCTCCATCCTCTGTCTCTGTCTCTCTCTCTCTTTCTTTCTTTTAGTAAAATCCCCCCCTATGCCTGCTTTACTGAAACATTGCTGTAGAACTCGTCCTTGCTCCAGTGTGATCATGAGGCATTTCTAGAAACTTCAAGGGTTAAGAACCAGGTTTCCAGTTAGGTCCTAGTGCTTTGTAGATGACTCCCAGGACTTCTCTTACCCAGTCTCCCAGTGAAAGCCTGGTAACCACAGCCACGCTTGTCCAGTTTGACCACTTGGAATAACAAGGTGTATATACGGACTAAGACTCTGAGGTGACTGACAGCTGCCATCACATCAAGATCCTTCAGTCGTACCTCTGGCATGAGCAGGCCATGGACGTGGCGGGGAACAGAAAAGAATAAACAGGGCTCGTCCGGGATTTGAACCCGGGACCTCTCGCACCCTAAGCGAGAATCATACCCCTAGACCAACGAGCCACTGGTAGTTATCCCTGGCCAGATGTGTCCTCTCTGCCACATCACCATCATTAGTAGCAGTAGTTGTGGTTCCTAGCAGCAGTTTTTCAGCTCCTCTTCTCAGGCTGGCTCCCAGCCCAGGCAGGCAAGGCTCCAGCAGGCCTTGCTCCTGGGCTCTTTCCTCAGTCACGCAGCCACTCCCCTGCCTGGGGCTTCATACAGGCCTCATTCTTCCAAACGCGTAGGTGGAAGAAGGCCAGGCCCTGGCAGGCAAAGAAGGCCAGGCCCCAGCAGGTATCTCTTCTCTGGGTAGCTCTAGGACTGTTCTTGTAGTCAGTTAAGAGCTGTTTTTCTTTCTTAGCTCCTGGTCAAAAAAAGTTTCTCCACATCGCTAAACTCCTGGGTGATAACCCAGAAGCTGGACCCCGCTCACTCTTGCCTAGGCCACATTGGCTGACTTACCTAGTCTTCTTCCGTCTGCTGGGAACGCCGACACCTGCCCTGCCTACAGGTGAGGGTGAGGACAAGGTGAGGGGCGTGTAAAGAGCTCTGCAGCACAAGCGTCTATAGTGGTACCCCAAGACGGGAAGGACCCACCAGAAGAGTAGCCAGGTACTGCTGCCGCCGGCTAGGCCAAGCGCGTACTCTGTGCTTTGCCAGCCTGTTGACATTGGGACAGCCTGGTGAGGTCCGTGTTCCCTGCTGCGAGCTAAGGACAGTCGCCTGCATTCACTGAGTGTCTCCAGTTGTTGAACCGCTTCCTCTTGCCTAGCTTCCGTTTCTGTAGCCATCTGCGTCTGAAGCGGCTTTCAATGCAGGATGCGCAGCTTCCCAGACTAGAAGACTGGAGACGGGGATCCATCCTCACACACCTACATGGCCCTCCCCACACCAGCCAGCTCTGCTCCGTGGTCCAGGGAAGCTGCTAAGTGTCAACTCCAAAACAGCTCCCATCTCAGAGTTCGGAGGTAGTTTCTGAGGCCAGGCAGCGGCACAGCCTCTAACCCAAGGCTCAGGAGGCTGATGCCCGTCTGGACTCCATAGCAAGTTTCAGGCCATCTGAGGCTGCGTAGTGAGATCCCGTCTCTAAAATGAGGAGGATAGAGGCAAATATGAGCGACATGGCCCAAGGACATAGAGTCAGGTTGCCTCAAATACCATTTTCCAGAGCGGTGGGAGGTTCAAGAAGTTTTAAAGTTACATCTCGAGAGTATGGTAAGTTAGAGACCCTTCCAAATGATCAGATGGGAATGTCAGGTAGGTGGATCAGAGCAAAGCAGGGGAAATCTCTGCTGTGGTTGCAGCTGCTGTCTGATGATGGTCTGTTAAGTCATTCTAAAGTGTTTCATGTGATAATCACACAGATTCTCAGTCAGACACAGGGATGGGCAGTGAATGGCTATTAATAAGGGTAAAGATAGCCAAGATAATGTAGCTCCAGATCGGCAACATTCCAACTCTCCACCATTATAAATTCTTCAGCCCAATGTTCTTCCAACCGAGCTGCTTTGGCAACTCACACAATTACGAAATTCTAGTCAGTCTACCAATCCCACAGGACCTTTAACATAGGCATCGTCCATTTCTAAGAATTTCCATTCACACAAGGGTGAGTCGCACACAGCCTATGGGTGGTGCAGGTTGGGGTCCAGCAGGTGGGAAGACTCCCCAAAGAAGTGAGAGCCAAAGTCATTGCTCAGGTGCTAGGACCGTGTAGTAGACCTGTGTAGCAAACACAGTGGTCTGTGCTGGGCCTATTCCCCATCTAACACATATGGAGTCCTTTCTTGCTTTTGGCAGGGGCTTCTTGTGAGTGGGGTGCTCCCAGTGGGCAGAGACTTGTTTTAGGGGTCTTCGAGTTTAACCCTGTGCCTGGGCTTTGAACCAGTGGCTCTCAGCAGATCTGTAGGCCTGTTCTGCTTATGCACGTGACAGGACAGACCTCACCAAATTCTCCATACTGTGCCTGTAGTCGCCACTCAGCAGAGGGTGTGGGAGGAATAAATGAGCCAATAAAAGTCTCAGGAATGTGCACACACACACACACACACACACGAAATCACGAGTGGAAACAGATGTGCAGGGGAGCCCTGTGAAGTGACCCTTCTGAAGCATGGGCTGACCAGCGTTCCTTTGCCCCTGGGCTGTAAAGTTTTATTATCGCCACTCAGGAGTGTCTGTACCCTATGACTGCTCTGTTGGCCCGCCATGGGGGGTGGGGTGCACTCATCTCTTCGCCAACGAGAGAAGCTTTTCCTGTCGCCGTTCCTATGCTGTCAGCTGACTTATAAATAGAAGTCGGCTCAGCCTGTCATTCCAAGCCTTCAGCGCACACGCTCCCTGATGGGCGTGTCAGGGGCTGATGCTGCTCCCGCAGGGACGTCACTGAAGATGTTTCAGAGCTGAGACTCCACTTAGGTCCTGGCCAGGGCTCTGGGGTGGGGGAGGTTCTAAATTTGGGACAGGATTGTTCTCTGTGGCCTCTCTGGAGCACAACTCTGTGTCCTGAATGCCAGGTTTCTCATCTCTGCGGTCTGGGCATCACGAACCATCCCTCATGCTTTCTGTTGCTTCCTGCATGGGATAGAGGGCAGGGGGGCGGGGAGGGAGTTCCCTGATGGAAATCCATCAGGATCTGCCTACAGTTTAGTGCCAGACTCAAATGGCGGTGCCCTGAATCCATGCTGTAGGAATCCAGGTCCACCATTACTCATGTGCTTTTACATCAAAGGAGACACAAGGTAGAATTTTCTAGAGAGACCCCTGCTGAACCTCTGGAGCTTCTTCACTCTCTCCCAAGCGCGAGGACGGCTTTCAGTCGGGCAGATCACTGGGGTCTCCCCCATGTCTGCTAGAGCATGCCAGGCCTTCCAGATTTCATGTATCTGGAGAGCTTTGTGGGTCAGTACTCAGCAGAATTGTCACAAAACATGTCAAGCTCACTGTCAACGTTGTCACCTCTGCATGAGAAGCACAGTAACACTGCTGGCAAGATGGCCCAGTGGGTAAGGGTGACTGCTGCCAAGGCGGATGACCCAGATGGTGGAAGGAGCCCCCACAGGTTGTCCTCTGACCTCTGCGTGTGTCCTGGGGCACAAGCTAACCCTAGTTGTCCTTGGAAGGAGTGACCAAGTAGTTGGAGCCTGGGTAGAATGAAATGCTACCATATATTCTCTTGGTAATATTTGAATTTTATAAATACTAAGCAGAGAAGAAAAAGGGTTAGGATCAGGAGAAATAAATCCCAAGGCTCCAGATACAAGACATTCCCTGGACCAGAGGAGTCCCATGGACTTCTGGAATTCCATCTCACCCAGTGCTTCCGGCTTACGTGTTGGGAGTTCATCTTGGGAGTCAGTGATCCAGTGGTAGATTTCTGTGTCTGGTGTTGAGGACATTGTTTATTTTATCTCACCAATGTCTCCCAGAGATGCACTCTTATCTTTCATAATCACAAAAATAGTTGGTTTGCATTGGTTTATGCCAACTCTTACATAGACTCTCTTGAACTTCGAATTATGTAAATGCTTATGTTGTGTCTATAACAGTGATACTTTTCTGGCTTAAGCCTCACTGGATCATCAATTGTAACTGGGTCTGGGTTCCTCCCCACCTCTCTGACATGGGAAGACACTGTCTTTGCAGGTATCTGGACATTAGAGAGAACAAAGAGGTGCCTACCATCTAACCTTACATTAGAAGTAAGAGAGCCAAGTCTGTTTGAAATCCATGGCAGTCAGAAACCATATGCAGACAGCAGAGGCTGACTTGCAGGATGCTGGCTGAGCAATTGCCAGGTGACCTCTGGCTCTGTCCTCAGGTCCTACACAGGTAGATTCTGGACCCTCAGATAGATTTTTCTAGTAATCTCTGCAGGATCTTACCTGTGGGTGAGCATGTAGCATGAATAAACCTAGAGACGGATATTGGGGTTCAAGCTGAAGATCAGAAAGGCAAAGCAGTCAACCACTAGAGAGACCTTTTACCTCTACCAAATCTTCAGATCGAAAAGGCAAGAGCGTGTCTCCACGAATCCTCAGACTCCACGCTCCACTGAGCTCCTGTCTCTTCTCTATATTCCTCTCTCTGCCCAGGAATACCACTCCTGCCTCCACCTCCTTAGTGCTGGGATTAAAGGTGCGGGATCCCAAGATCCCACCTTTGTGTGAGCTCTGTTTCTCTTTTAGACAGATCAATCTCGTGTAGCCCAAGGTGGCCTTGAACTCACTGAGATCTGTCTGCCTCTGTCTCCCCCTTGGCCTATATGGTTGACTAGTATGGCTGCTTTGCTCTCTGATCTTCAGGAAAGTGTTATTCATTAAAACACAAATAATGTACCACTACATGAGCGTCTATGTGAGGTAACCTGCGTGTGCAGATGGGAATGTCATTCTTTCCAACATGGCTGACTTGTCTCCTCCTAGTGCTTTTGACTTAGGTAGGAGTCAAGGGACTGCAACACATACCGTGGTCAGGTGTGGCTGTGGCTTTGGGCTTT
Source organism: Microtus ochrogaster (assembly GCF_000317375.1). Classification (NCBI taxonomy): domain Eukaryota; kingdom Metazoa; phylum Chordata; class Mammalia; order Rodentia; family Cricetidae; genus Microtus; species Microtus ochrogaster. The sequence continues at coordinate 5,970,439 of NW_004949102.1, read as the reverse complement.
GTTTTTTGTTTAATGCATTTTTTTTATTATTTTAATTTGTATTTAGGACTCTTTGTGTATGTGTCTGTGTGTGTGTGTGTGTGTGTGTGTGCACATGCACACACAATCAGATCTCCTGAAGATGGAGTTAAAGCAGTTGTGAACCACTCTATGTGGATGCTGGGAACTGAACTTGGGTCCTCTGGAAGAGCAGTATGTACTCTTATACACTGAACCATCTCTCCAGCCCTGGCTTAAAACACACACACACACACACACACACACACACACACACACACACGGATTGATACAGATGCTTCATTTATGGCTGAGCACTCAATAGTCAATTACTCTTAGCCCTTTGACCAGATGACTGCATTAATGGCTACCCCCTGCAGTCTTCCCAGAACACACTCTGTAGACCAGGCTGGCCGTGAATTCAGAGATCTGTCTGCCTCTGCCTCCCAAGTGCTGGGATTAAAGGTGTGCACCACCACCGCCCGGCTTTTTTTTTCTTTCCCAATCTATGTGTACGTATGAGCACTGTGTGCATGTCTGGTGCCTGTGGAGGCCAAAAGAAGGTGATGGATCTCCTCGGAACTGGAGTTGCTTGTAAGCCACATGTGAGTGCTGGGAACCAAACCTGGGTCCTCTTAAGAGCAGCCAATGCTCTTAACCACTGAGTCATCTTTCTAGCCCCCATATTCTAGTTTGCTGCGGTGGTTTGAATAAGAAATGGCCCCCAGGGCTGGAGAGATGGCTCAGTGGTTAAGAGCACTGACTGCTCTTCCAAAGGTCCTGAGTTCAATTCCCAGCAACCACATGGTGGCTCACAAGCATCTGAAATGAGGTCTGGTGCCCTCTTCTGGCCTGCAAGCATACACACAAACAGAATATTGTATACATAATAAGTAAATAAATAAATATTTAAAAAAAAAGAAATGGGCCCCCATAGGTCATGTATTTGAACACTTGGTTCACAGCTGATGATAGGGGGGGGGGGAAGGGGTACGGAACTTTCAGGGTGTAGACCCTTGCTGGAGGAAGTGTGTCCCTAAGGGCAGGCTTTGGGAGACTGTGGCCTTATCCATTTCCATGCTAAGAGGCTAACTCGGTGTCCATCACCTCATTCAGAAGAGTATCATTCTCTCCTGTTCTAATCTAAAAGAAGTCAAATCTAAGAGGCAGCCTGGAGGTCCAAGTAGGAAGATTCACCGCAGAGGCTCAATGACACAGAAGCAGGCACACCCGGGACTCAAAGCAGGGTGGAGTTGCTTCTGTCATGTTCCATCATAGCTGTTTAGAGTGCTCCCAAAGTGGGCTGGAGAGATGGCTCAGTGGTTAAGAGCACTGGCTTCTCTCTCAGAGGACCCAGGTTCAAATCCCAGCACCCACATGGCAGCTCACAACTGTCTGTAACTCCAGTTCCAGAGGGTCTGATACCCTCATACAGACACACATGGTCAAAACACCAATGTACATAAAATATCATTTTAAAAAATTAAAAAATGCTCCCAAGGGTGCTTCCCACTCATTCTCTTCCCATTTCCAGAGGCTGATTGTCAGCCGCTCTGGATAGGGACACTCAGGATGGGCACCTTTCACAAAGGGCCAGGGTGAGGTGCAGAGGCGGGGGACAAGTTGTGTGGTGGCATTTGCAGTGGATATAGGTCAGCATCTTCCAGGCCACAGGAACCAATATTGATCCACCTCAGCACCCAGCCTTGCAGATCCAGGTTCCCTGACCCTAATCTGTTATCCTCTGAAGAACACAATCAGCTTTGGGATCATGAAAGGTTTAGGTGGGGGTGGAGAGAGCCCTAATCCTGGACCTCATCTTTGGGAGGCTTAGGGTCATTCAGAGTCCTACTGTGTCTTTAAAGGAGGGTGCTGTGGGGAGGGGCAAAGCAGAAGAACAATCTATAAGAGGGACTGGAGGTGGTGGCGAGGGCATCCCAAGCACAAGATGTCAGGAGAGGACGATTTCTACCTGTTCCGCAATATCTCCTCTGTGGGGCCCTGGGACGGGCCTCAGTACCACATAGCTCCTGTCTGGGCTTTCCACCTCCAGGCAGCCTTTATGGGGTTTGTCTTCTTCGCAGGGACCCCACTAAATGCCATAGTGCTGGTGGCCACACTGCGTTACAAAAAGCTGCGGCAGCCCCTCAACTACATCCTGGTCAATGTATCCTTCGGGGGCTTCCTCTTCTGCAGCTTCTCCGTTTTCACTGTCTTTATCGCCAGCTGTCACGGCTACTTCCTCTTTGGCCCCCACGTTTGTGCTCTGGAGGCCTTCCTGGGCTCTGCAGCAGGTACAGCACCATAGGCAACCGGGGCTAGGGAGCGGCAAAGGATGTTACTCCAGGATTGGAACCTGGAGCCGGGCTTCTGGTTTGGAGCAGGCTCTTAATCACCCTGCGTACTTGACCGAACTAGGATGCGTGAGCATTAACCGCTATTCCGATTCTCTGGACTCAGTTACATTTGTATTCCACTCCAGGCTGGGTGAGGCTGTCTATTCTGTTTCACATTTGCCACAGGTCTAGTGACAGGATGGTCCTTGGCTTTCCTGGCTTTCGAGCGCTACATTGTCATCTGTAAGCCCTTTGGCAACTTCCGCTTCAGCTCCAAGCATGCACTGATGGTGGTCCTGGTTACTTGGATCATTGGTATCGGAGTGTCCATCCCACCCTTCTTTGGCTGGAGCAGGTGAGAGGGCAGGGTAGCGGTTTGATGTGGGAAGAGAGATTGGGTATAGCCTTTTATTCTTTGATCTGAGTTTGGAGAGAAAGGAAAAAAGGGCAGCTGGAGACATCCGTGTTTACTTTGCAGTTGGAATTACTGCAGTCTTTTTGGTATCCTTCCAACTGGAGAAGCTAATCCAGGAATGCCAGCTCCCACCCTGCTAGCTCTCAGGGAGAGCCGAGTGAACTCTTGATCCTTTTCAGGTACATCCCCGAGGGCCTGCAGTGCTCCTGCGGCCCGGACTGGTACACAGTTGGCACCAAGTATCGAAGCGAGTACTACACGTGGTTCCTCTTCCTGTTCTGTTTCATCGTGCCTCTTTCCCTCATCTGCTTCTCCTATTCGCAGTTGCTGAGGACTCTCAGAGCTGTGAGTGGCCTTTGAGAGGGTCAGGTAGGAGTGAATCAGGAGGCTCCAGGACCGAGAGCATGTGTATCTGCCCCAGGACACACGTCTGGAGTGCCCGTGGTCAGACGGGAGCTAGCAAGAGTAGGGAAGGGGGAATGAAAGATCGTGCAATCACAACTCAGCGGTAGGTAGAGCACTTCGGTAGCAGGTGGGAGGGATGCTCTATCCCAGCAAGAGACAGTGGGGAAAGGGGACAAAGACCTGGGAGAGGAGGAGGAAACGGAGTGAGACTGTCATCTTTCCTAACGCCAAAGAGCTGAGATCCACCTCCATGATGCCTCCCTCAAGGGAAAGCCAAACTCAGCTACACAGCAGGGTTCAGAGATCTGGAGTTGAGGCTATGTATGACCTGTGTTCAATTCCAGGTGGCAGCTCAGCAGCAAGAGTCAGCTACGACCCAGAAGGCTGAACGGGAGGTGAGCCACATGGTGGTGGTGATGGTGGGATCCTTCTGTCTCTGCTACGTGCCCTATGCTGCCCTGGCCATGTACATAGTCAACAACCGTAACCACGGGATAGACTTACGCTTCGTCACCATCCCCGCCTTCTTCTCCAAGAGCTCGTGTGTCTACAATCCCATCATCTACGGCTTCATGAATAAGCAGGTAAAGCTGTCTACCTACATTCCCATGAGGACCTGGTCCACTAGACCCTGGTTCTTTGCTTATTGACGTTTTAACTCGGCACCCTGGATGCCACACAGGCCTCATAGATGAGGAAAGGTCCAGAGTCCAAGCGAGCCAGGAAGCTCTTGGTTGGCTTATATATGGAGGATGTGGTTCCTAAAACACTAGAAGAAAGGTTAGACCTTGAGTCAGAAAGACCAAGTTGTTCTAAAGGGGGGATGGACTGGGAACCTTCTTAGCAATGCTGGAGATTGAACACAGGGCCTTTCACATGCCAGGCAAATATTCTTAGTAGTGAGTTATACATCCCTACCCTTAAGTTTTCTGTTTTGGTGAAAACGTAGTAACATCAACAGTAACAGATGTCTAACTTTTTGCAGTTTTTTCCCCCTTTTTAAGATAGGGTCAAACCGTGTAGCCTCAACTGTCCCAGACTTCTATGGAAACTAGTCTGGCCTTAAACTCAGTGATTTGCCTGCCTCTGTCCCCAAGTGCTGGAGTTAAAGGCATGCACCGCCATCTACGTCCAGTCCTCTGCAAACTCTTAATCCAGCCCTTCTAAAGTCTAGCTTGCAAGATCAAGTAAACCCTACCCTGCCTCGAAAAACCAAATAAATAAAGTTTAAGTAGTTTGTAGGGCAAGGATGACACACACCTTTCCTTCCAGTTCCGGGCTTGCATCCTGGAGATGGTGTGCAGGAAGCCCATGAGTGACGAAAGCGAGATGCCTGGCTCTCAGAAAACAGAAGTTTCTACCACCTCTTCCAGCAAAGTTGGCCCTCACTAAGGACCTTAACTGGCCTGCTGGCAGCAAGCAGAACACCACATTTAGTTTCTACACTCTCCATTAAAACCCTAGCACAGGGAAGAGATAGATGGGAAGGGGAGCACTCCTTCCTGTCAGCGAGGCTGCTCCTCCCACATGGACCATTTCAACAGTCAGTTTCTACTCCTAAGTGGTACCTTCGCCCCCTAAGTGGAGACCTGTAAGAGAAAGGGCACACTTTCCTTCTCTGTCATTTTTCATCCCCCTTGCTGGGTCTGGGATGACACACCCTGTTAGATGAGCGATAGGGGCAGGTGCCTACAGCGAATTTAAAAGACCGAGGTTGTGGTAGCCATGGCCAGAGCTGCCTCAGCTTACCCATCTCAAACAGAATTTTTTCTAGGTGTTCTCCTCTCCACTTAGCTAAATGGATGTATCCATTTAAAGCTGTGCACTGATTAAAGTTAGTGGTTTAATCCCATGACATCCTCAAAATGAATCTGCATGTCTCAGTACCATTTATAAATCAAACCCAAGTGCTAAAAACATTTTACCTTACACTCTCCCTATACCTGCTGCTCCTGGAAAATGAATCCCTTTAAAATGAAAACCAAGATAAATGTGTTCAGCTATGCTCAAGAAATGCTGGATGCGTCTCAGCACTGGAAGGCAGGAGGGTTGGAGCTGTGAGAAGCAACCAGAAACCTCAGGAACAGCAAAGGACTAAGTGTGAGGGAGGAGGCAGTGCTCTTTCTCAGCCTGGCGGGGAGATACGGTGGGACATTCTAGAAATCCTTCTCTTTGACATTTTATATTACAGAATTCTAAGCCACAATCCCATATATTCCTTAATTCTTGGTTTCTTCCTTTTAAAAAAAATGTTTTATTTTTATTTCATGTGCATTGATGTTTTGCCTGCATGTATGTCTGTGCGAGGGTGTCAGGTCTCCTGGAACTGGAACTACAGAGTTGTGAGCTGCCATCTGGGTGCTGGGAATTTAACCTGAGCCCTCTGGAAAAGCAACCAGTGCTCTTAGCTGCTGAGCCATCTCTCTAGCCCCTTCTTGGTTTCTTGAGACAGGGTCTCACTTTGCGGTCTTGGCTGGCCTGGAACACAATCCCATTTCCAAGAGAATAAAAGAGACACACGCCCCTGATGAATGTAAACAGTTTTTATTCAGAAACAGATAGGTACCTGCTTGCATTACAGAATATAAAACTTGGTTTACACTCTATAAAAAAGAACCAATACTCAAATTCAAGAGAGCTTAGCATTCACAGAGCACACCCTATGGACATGCAGTTACTGCTCACTGCCTCAGACTTGATTTAAACCAGAAACCCAAACCTAAACCCCAACACTATATGGGGCTCATGGAGATGAGAGCAGTTCTTGCTGCTGAGCACCCTATGTCCGGAATATGCCATGGTAGCACACTAAGCTTGCTGGTTAAGTGTGTGACTTTCACATCAGTGTTAGCCTCTGTGCACCAAAAGAGCCGTAAGGCCCTCTTGCCACACAGTGTATGATGCACCCTCTCTAAGTCAGGGTTGGTGGCATTAATTATCTCTGGTCTCCTTAACAATAAAGAGTTGAAAATCTGGAAGGCAGAGAATGTTTATTACTCCTATCCTGGGGTTAAAACTTCGAGTGTATCTTCTATCAAGAGCTTGATGCAATGGCTGGGGTGAAGTTACACCACACCTGGCTCTTTACCACACCATGCAGCCTACCTCGACAGGATTGTGGAAGACCAAAGGGTAGGTCTAGGTTCAGATACGACCATCACCCAGCACCACCACCTGAATGTATTATTCAGATATAGGAAATAATAAAGATTATACATACATATATTTATCTTAGTATCCTGAGGGTTAAAGATTTGGAATACATTAATTCTTAAGATGCCCATTAGTAAGAGATCAAAATATTGGGTTGCACAAAATATGGGTAAGTGGAGTTGGCAACAGACAGGGTTTTTGATAAGGATGGCAACCTGACAATCTGTGACCTTTCTACCTACCCCACCTTTTAGTGTCAGAGAGAAAGGGATACGACAAAATGGGATTGATAGGTTAAAGACAGGAAGGATGAGCAGTGGTCCTCAAACCAAAGAGCCTCCTCTGTATGTCTGTCCTTCCATCCTTGAGTCAGAGGCCTGACAGAGAGTGGTTTGCGTTCTGAGGTATGAGGATCCTGGTCAAATCAGCAGCATGAGGTTTTTAGAAACAGCCCACAAGATAGGAACACTGCAACCAAGCTTGTAACTAATACTGCTATTCAGCTATTGTCCACAAGAGAAAAAGAAGGGGAAAACTCCTCACTGCATCATCAGGAGGTTCAACGCTTTCATGTAAGGTGCCCAAATCAGTCATCTTGTGGCTTCTTAAACAAATTTCCATTTGGTGATTATTTTTCCTGTTAAAGGCACTTTCAATGACATGATCGCAGAAAGTCAATTGTAACTGCAGTAAAACCAAGATTAGTTCCTGGGGGGCTGGATGGGGCCTTGCGGTGATCTCCATAGGCACACATCAGAATAAAATGCATGCCCCGCACACACTTTTTTCCTTTCGTTTTCCGGCTGTTTCCAGTTGGAAACAGCTCAACAGAGAGCTAGAAATAGCCCTGGGAAGAGATCATACACACTACTTGATTCATTTTTCAAGACACTGGCCCTAATTCTTCCCACCACAGCTGTGCTTGACAAAATTAGCAAATAGCTAGTCCTAACGGGGGAAAAGAGTGCATGTCAAACTGTCTTACAGCACAGGGATCGAGCCTTGCCCAGACAATGGCAGGCTCAGTGGCTGGGCCTGTGACAACTGTACGGCCACTTGAAAATTAAGCATTTCAACAGGCAAGATAAAGCATTCTCTCTCTAAACATAAATCAGGGAGTACATGCTTTTCCTTTTTTTTCTCTTCTGAACATTTCTATTGATCTCAGGCTTTTTAAAAAATTAGTTAAGTGAGCATTATAAAAAAACTACGTGTCAAGGGGTTGAGAAAGTAAAGGGCTAATGTCAGCCTACAAGTGTGGGTTGAGGATCTTGATCCTTCATATTATACTCCCAACTAGAGGACAATATAAAAATAACACACCATGTCATACATTATACAAAGTGTAAACTACAGACACGAGTGCACTACTCAGAGTTGTTCTTCAGAAGCACGGCCCCCAGTCCCTCGAGGGGAGAAGGAAGGGGGCAGGGTGGTTTTCATTATCTTGATATGCCTTTTCATGTCTTAAAAGTTTGTAATAACAGTCTCAGTAGCGCAAACAATTTCATGTGAAACCAGAGCTGTAAAAATAAATTACTTTTGAAGAAATGTAGGTTCCTCTGTCTGCAGCTCAGAACTCATCATGTCGCACCAAGGCCTCCCCAAAATCTGTGGCCTGGCTGCCCACAAATAAATCATACTTGTCGACAATCTCCTCCTTGGTAAGCTTGCCATCCTGAAATCATAGGGAACAGAGAACTGAGACCATATATACTTTCCATTCCAAATTCAGAAAGATTGCTATAAAATAAGAGTAACCTGAGACTGTAATACTGTAAGGTTCTAGTTCCCGCTACATGCAAACTCAGGTGTTATCCTCCATTTCTCTCTCTCCCCTCTCTCTCCTCTCCTCTCTCTCTCTCTCTCTCTCTCTCTCTCTCTCTCTCTCTCCCCCCCCCCCCCCTCTCTCATCTCCCTCCCTCCCTCCCCCCTTTTTTCATCAAGAAGGTCACTAGTCGGCTGGGGATATAGTTTAATGATAAAGTGTTTGTCTAGTATGACTGAGGCCCTGGGTTTGACCCCTGTACTCAGAAAGCCAGAGAGAAGAGTTGTTCAGGGCTAGCCTGGGCTACAGAGGGAGATTCTATTTCAAAGGGGGGGGGAGTCAAAAGTGGAAAAAATGGGCCAAATATACTCAACAACTTCAGGACAGAGACACAAATCTGTTCCCTAGGCAGCAAACATTCTTTTTGGAGTCAACTACGGGGCAGTTGCCAGACATGGGTGGAAGATGGCCAGGAACATTGGGTTGCTACTCCAGGGTGCATCAGATCGAGGTCTGGCAGGAACAGTGAACTCTCCAGGGCCAATCCTCATTTCACCTCCACTCTAACAAGATGAGCCACATCAAAACAGGCTGGGTCACTCATCTCAAACAGCACCAAGACTCCTCAGAGAAGACTGCTCACACATTCTCACAACTCGGGGCATGAGAACTGGGCTGCTGAAGTGATGCTGAGCAAGAGCTTAAAACTGATCAGCCCTTAATAAGGTCCTGAGACACAGCACCTGAAGACTAGAGATGCTCAAACAAACAAACAAGTCTGATCTTTAACATCCAGATCTCTGAAAAGGTGACAGGGCTTAGTGAAAATGTGATTACCGCTGGGCGGTGGTGGTAGCGCACGCCTTTAATCCCAGCACTTGGGAAGCAGAGGCAGGTGGATCTCTGTGAGTTTGAGGCCAGCCTGGTCTACAAGAGCTAGTTCTGGGGGGGGGGGAGAAGAAAATGTGATTACCTAAGCACCTCACATAATTTTCAATTCTAACAGAGTCCAGAGAAAAGCTGGCTTATAACCCCTGTAAAGGCCTTAAATTTTAAGAATATATTTGATGCTGGGAATGGTGATATACCTTTAATCTTAGCAATGGAGAGACAAGCAAGCATGTCTCTGTGAGCTGGAGGCCAAGTTGGTCTACACTGGAGTTTCAGGCCAGTCAGCAAGGGCTATATATTGAGAGTCTCAGTCAGTCAGTCAGTCAGCTGTCAGTCTGTCTGCTCTGCTTCCTCTAAAAATTCTATGTATGTGTGTGTATTTGATTTAGAATGGCAATAACTGGCTTGGAAAAAAAGGTAGAATGAGCCTGTAAAAGGTAAAAGAACACAGGAAATAACAACCAACATTTTAAAAAGACAATTTCCTGGAGATCCAACAGTTAGAACTGATACATGTTGTGTCAGGCTTTAAACCACTACTCTTTGCTGAAGTCCAGATTTCTCCAATACCATGAGCACAGAGGAAGCACTTTCCAAAATGAGATCAGATAAGTTAGTGCTGCCCTGAAGATTTCTGGTCATTAAATTTAGGTCCTTGGCAGATCTGAGGTAAATAAGACTCTAAAACACTATATATTTTGATGACATCTGTTTAAGACAATCCCCTACAAAGCCTCTGATCATGGCTAGACTGCTTGGGCCTGGAACGACTTACCTTGTTTTGGTCTGACTCATAGACTAGATGCCTGGCTTCTGCCTCTGCATGGTCATAGTCTGAAGGGAGGATCCAGTCTTTGGTCTCCTCCTTGTCCATCTTCCCATCCCGGTTCTTATCTCGAAACTCAACAAACTGTTCTCGCTCTGTCTTCACCCATTCTGGCTCATCAGCATTTCCGTCATGACTGTACATGTCACCTGTGTGCAGAAGCACACATACAACAGAATTAGTCTTATTCCAAAGGCTACCCACACACAGTCACACAGTATTCTTAGGCCAGCGAGAGAGACTTTAGAAAGTACAGTAGTTGTCCATGGCTTAACTGTGGATCTTTAACAAGAGTATTTCCACATGCTGACCAAGTGACAGGAGAGTGGAACTTGTATCATAAATAAATAAATAAATAAATAAATAAATAAATAAATAAATGAATGAATGAATGAATGAATGAAGGCAGAAGCTGGGCAATGGTTGGCACATGCCTTTAATCCCAGCACTCAGAACTCTTCGTGAGTTTGAGGCCAGCTTGGTCTACAGAGTGAGTTCTAGGACAGGCAGAGCTACACAAAGAAACCCTGTCTCAGTGGGGGAGAAAAAGAGGCAGAAATAAGGAGGTGAAGCTGAGGCAGAAGAAGTTCAAAGCTAACTTGAGCTACATGAGAAGTTATCTCAAATAAAAGAAATGAGTTGACCAATACCAAGTAAGATTCCCTCGCTCACTGCACTGCATTTTACCCCAAGTGGCTAATTATATTGGACACTGGTTTAAGGAGGTCTAGTTATAAACTCTGAAGGAAACTGTCTCCCTACCAGCCAATGCCTACATAAGTGCACTGTCTGAGTGGTTTCCATCAGGACAAGCATGCCCCATGCAGAGGAACACCCCCAAAAGTACACCGAGAAGGGACAATCAGTAAAGAAGCAAATTCCTGATTCTCAACTGCACGTATATAATTTTTTTTCTTAAAAATTCAACTGTGTAAGAATGTGGCATGACACTTAAGGCTTCTATTCTGTTTCCCTTCTACAATCTCCTCCTTTACTTGCAGAAGCTCTAGAGACAATTAAAAGCATTGGTGTTAGTCTTAGGAAAGCAGATGGCCAGGGAAATTGGTAACAAATGTCAAGAGGCTTCTAAATTTTTGTGTATAAAAAACAAAAACTGAGTCTTAATTTTAGTTATAAGATCATTAAAAACAATTCTGATGATAGATTACATCATACATTTTGGCATTTAACTCCAAAGAAGCTGGAAGACACAAAGTAGCATGGCCATCACAAATCTCCCATTCCACTTGGCTACATAGACAGGGCTTCAGTAACAGATAGTTTCGTTTTATATTAAGGTAACATGCATACAGGAAGTGCCCTTTTGAGACAGGGTCTTACCCCAGATTGGCCTCAAATTGGAGATGTTCCTGCCTCAGCCTCCCAAGGGCTGTAACTGCAGGCAGGTACCACCTGTTCAGTTCTGTGTAACATTTTCAGAGTAATTTAATCTGTAAGATACTTAACACTAAGCTTTATTCTCCAAAAGAAGCCTTTTGATATTTCCATTTAAATGCACAATACACTTGTAAGTAATTATGTCAAGATAATTAAGATAAAACTCCAAGATAGAATGTATCAAGAACACAAAAATGTTTGCAAAAACTAAAAATAAATAAAATACAAATAGTAGAGAAATAGCTATTTTTTTTGTTTTCTCGAGTCAACACTACTTTTTGCATTTTGTGACTAGTAAATGGGATGAACATCCCTACAAAACTAAACAAAAATCACTATGATCAAAGAATGGTCACACTGCTGCCAAACAAATATTGGCATTTAAGAAATTATATAGGGCTAGGATGTAGCTGAGTGGCAAAGAGCCTGCCTAGCATGCCAAGTCCTGGATTTGACTTCCGGTGCCTAACATAAACATATAAACAAAAATAAATGCTTCCAGTTTAGTTAAGGAAAAATGTGTATATTTTACATATTTATTTTTTCTCCAGGCACATATAAGTCAAAGCACTATTTTCCCTTTAGTAACTAATAAATGCAAAAATAACAATTAGCTGGATGTGATGGCACACATCTTTAGTTCTAGCACTCAGGAAGCAGAGGCAGATAGAGTTTTGTGAGTTTGAAGCCAGCCTGGTCTACAGAGTGAGTTTCTGGGTAGCCAGAGCTACACAGTAAGACCCTGTCTCAAAAAACCCACAAGAAAGTAATTAACATTTATTGAGTGCTCATTGTATTCTAGGCATCATGATCAATACCCTACTTACAACTATTTGTTTTCATTATGTGAACTTTCAAACATACACAAACGCAGAAAAAAAATCTGTAGATCTCCCACTTAGCTACCAACTCCTACAGCTGCCATGGTTGTGCACATGTGCTTATCCATGACATCCCCACCCTACTTATTTTAGGGCAAATACTAGGCACTACCTACCCCCATATACTGTTGAGTTTAGCTCTAAAAATGAGGGACTGTTCTTATAACCATGAAGCCCTCAGCATAGTTTTTAGTGACTCCTGTGCATCATCCACTATCCTCTTCAAGTTTAAACTTCTCAATTACTGTTTAAGAGTTGGTGTATTTCAACCTCACAGAATCCTCCTGTCTCCTAAGTGCTGGGATCAGGCAGGGCCACCACACACAGCTTATAATGGTTTAAATGCCTAATTAAATATTTTAGATAACAACTTTAAAACATAAGTGAATGGCATTCATTGAAATTCCTTTTAGGTCTGCTGTGGTGGTGCACACCACTCCCAGCACTGGGAAGGCAGAGCCAGGAGGATGTGAGAACAGTCTGGGCTACATGGCAAGACACTGTCCTAAAAACAAAACAGAAGTTAAACTATACATATGAGTACATTTTAAAGGCATGTGAGTAAAGATGACAAAAAATATTACTTTAGTTTGTTTAAAAAGTATTCAACCTACCAGATAATACTAAGGAATGAACTTTTTGGTTCAGACTGTCTTGAAAAAAAGTTTGGAACAATAAATGCACCATAGAAATATATAATGAAATGTATACAGACGAAATAGGAAGATGATTAGGGTCTGTGTCAAATAAGAAAGGGAGAGTAAAGGGGCTGGATAGACACTCTCACTTTCTTTTTACAGGTCTACTTCCTGTAGTAATTATTTTTAACTTTTTTTAAAATTTGCATTGGTGTTTTGCCTGTATATATGCCTGTGTGAGGATGTTAGATCCTCTGGAACTAGAGTTACAGACAGTTGTGCGCTGCCATAGGGGTGCTGGGAACTGAACCCTAGCCCTTTGGAAAATCAATCAGTGCTCTTAACCACCGAACCATCTCTCCAGTCCCCTTTTTATTTCTTTGTGTCTTTCACATCATGTATCTTGATCTGATTTATTTCCCCGTCCCTTTATATCCACCCTTTGCTCTTCAACCTAATAAAATTTAGGAGAAAATAAAAGAAGGAAAAATCTTGTTATGGAAGCTGTGGCGGGGAGTAGTGAGTCGTACAGTATACCTTTTTGTCCAAGTGTTCACTGCAATGAGTAACTGGTCTGGTTCAGGTCTCTGGTTTCTGCTACACTATGAATGCTGGGCCCTCACTGGGACTCTTCTTGAATATCCTGTTGTTGCCCTGTATCATGGAGATCCTGAAGCTTTGGGTCTACAGGCCTGGCCCCTTCTTACTTTTTCTATATGATATCTTTTCTAACAGGGCAGAAACTGGCACATACCCAGCATCTCAGCTATACAAGCTTGCAATCATTACTGACCTACAAAGAAAGCTACACATACTCTTGATTGTTCTATAACTTCACAATGTAATTTCTCTGCCCCGGAATCTGTACGATGCAGAAGAAAACCTTTATCTCCTTATTTGGCCTCAATGCTTGATAAGTGATGTTACTTAACTGTGGTTATCCTGAATTTCTCTGCTTCAGAAATTTAAATGGGGAACTCAACTTTTACTGTACCAACAAAATGCCAAAACCAAGAATAAAAAGAAAATAGTTAAAAGTAGGAAATCTGATAAACTTGAATTAAGAAAACATGGCACTTTCAGGATGAAACTCAATTATTTCACAAAAACCTCTCTCACTATTCATCCCATTTTCTCTGACAGGGATGAGGAAAGAATATCTGAGCAACGAGTGAGTCCAACAGGAGCAGAGGTAAACTAAGACTCCCTTTCTGGTTTAATACTTAATAGCAGAGATCAGAGATCAAAACAACAACAACAACAACAAAAACCAAAACAAACAAACAAAATGAGAAAGTTCACTAGAAAAGTACTATGAACAAGTGTGAATGTGGAGTGCAAAAGACTGAGAACCTAGATATATCTGTAGCCACAAGGTTTTCAATAAATAAGGATAACCTCTTCATTAAATGGTACTCGGAAGGCTGCATATCTATGTATAGAAGACTGAATAAATCAGATATAAATGCAAAACTCTAAACTGTAAGATCAGTAGAGGAACACATAGTCATGACATCAGTGCAGACAGGATATTTTAAGAGGCCAAAACTAGGACAACAAGAGTAAAAGCAGACATATGTAATCACACAAATCTTCAAGCTTCTGTAAAGGAAACCATCAATAGAGGGACTAGAGACCAGCAGAATGGAACAAAATAGCCAAAGTACTCATTTGTTAAGGTATTATTACCAGGTACAGACCTCCAACAACTCAAATAGTTACAAATTCAAGGCTAGCCCAAGCAACATTGTAAAACACTGTCTCAATATACCAAAAGATGAGCATTAGAAGAATGTTTCAAAACAGAATGGTAACAAAGACACTGAGTAATTGTAAAAGCAATTTGCTAAATTATTCTCAGGATAGTAAAGTTTCCCAGGGAAGTAGGAGCGGATACGATCATGATACACTGTATACATGTGATCGCCTTTCACGTTCCATTTGTAGCCCCATTCCTACTCCCTCGTAGAGATAAAAAGAAAAAAGGAGAACCGGGCGGTGGTGGCGCACGCCTTTAATCCCAGCACTCGGGAGGCAGAGGCAGGCGGATCTCTGTGAGTTCGAGACCAGCCTGGTCTACAGAGCTAGTTCCAGGACAGGCTCCAAAACCACAGAGAACCCTGTCTCGAAAAACCAAAAAAAAAAAAAAAAAAAAAAAAAAGAGGATGTGTGTGGCCAAAATAAATACCCTAAATAAAATGGTAACTTATGGACTTATCAGAAAATGTGCATAACACAGTCACTGGAGCCTTAGTCAGTCACCCATTCACTAGTCCTGCTTGTTTCAAGCAGTCCAGAGTGGCCCTGAGTTTCTGATCTTCTTGCAGTTACCTGCCAAGAGCTGAGATTCATGCCTGGCTTTTCCATCAATTTATTTGATATACTTTGTTTTTTAATATTACTTAAAAATTATGTGTACATATATGCATCTGTGTGTCTTTGTGAAGGTATGGTGTGTGTGAGTGCAGGCATCAGATTCTCTAGAGTGGTAGTTATAGGCAGTGTGGGTGCTGGGAACCAAACTTAGAACCTCTGGTCAAAACTGGGACATGCCAACCTCTCCTGTCCCAGTTATATTTGTAATGACTCTATTTACCACATTGGCCTGCTTTAACAATCTGTTAAGAGTTGACCCATGAGGTAAACTCTTTCTATGGATTACAACATTTCAGTATTTAAAGACACTAGAAACAGGAGACTTACCAATATACTCTTCTAGATCAATGAAACCATCAGCATTCTTGTCTATATCCTCCATTGTTTCCTAAATAGAAAAGAAAAAGACTTAGTCTCTAATTAAATTTTCTAGAAGACAGTATGATGTGTATGGTTAAAACCAGGAAGGATACCACACACATGTAATTTCAGCTTTTTGGGAGCCAGAGAAAGGAAGATCAGAGGCTAATGTTCACCCAAGTTACAGACCTATATAGCAAATCCCAGGCTCAGTATATGGAATGATATCCAAGCTAGCTAGCCAGTCAACCCCAAATGCACACAAAACAAAAATCCAAAACCCAAACAAAACAAAAAAGAAAGGAAGGAAGGGAGAGAGGGAGGGAAGAAGGGAGGAAAGGAGGAAGGGAAGGAAAGAACAGGGCACTCATTCTTCTAGTTAGAGAACTGTTAAATATTAGCCATTACTTATGTTTCAACCTATGATAGGACACTATCAAACAACAAAAGGTTGTAGCCCTAGTCATGCTGAGCTCTTGCTAATGGGAGCCGAGTCTGCACTGTTAGCAGACCGCCTTCTGTGGGAACTCCTGGGTATTATGGAACTACCTGACTTCTGAACAACAAGCCTCTTACTCCTAACTTTATGGAACTACCAATGAAATGGAAAATCATTATTTAATGGGCAGTTTTATGACCAGCAAAAAGCCTAAGGCACTTAAGCAGAATACATAAGCAACAGAAGGAGAAGCTGAATTGTGGTTGGGAACCCTTGGCCTTGCCTACCTGCACAACGATGTCTTTCATGTAGTCATATTCCTCAGGATGCAGGAAAGCAGTAAATTCCTCCTTTGTGGCAATTAGGTCTCCATCCTTGTCTGCCATTTTAAACCTCCGCTCATCTCTAACCATCATCTGTTTATAATTGAATCCATCATCAGGATCTGGATCATCTAGAAAACAAAAATTTAGATAAAGTTTAAAAAAAAATCTTCCAGAAAACACAAAAAGGTAAAGGGATCAAACTGATTTCAAACAAGATAAACCAAACAACGAAGACACAGGTAAAATTAAACCAATCATGAAGAAATGATTTTGATTTCAGAAGCAGCAGTAGAAAGGCACTTGATTTGGGACTAAGGCTTCAGTGATCACACCTCCAAATCAGGTCCAAGCTGAAAGTAAATGGTTGCCATTCAACATGAAACTGGCCCCTGATTAGTTAACTCAATCATGTGCTGTTTCATCATACTGGTGTTAAGGTTAATAGAAGGCTTGGATTTCTTAGTTCTATCTGGGAGGCAGTGGAGACTGTAAGTCATACTATCTGGGTGTGAATTTATCACCTCTAGCTGTATGTCCTTGGGCAAGCAACTTTTTTTTTCAATTTTTTTATTACATTATGTGCATGAGTACTTTGCTTGCCTGTATATCTGTGTACCATGTGTAGCCCAGTGCTTGCAGAGGTCAGAAGAAGACAGATCTCCTGTGACTAGAGTTACAGATGGCTGCGAGTCACCATGTGGGTGCTGGGAACTGAACCCAGGGTCTCTGCAAGTGCTTGTAACTGCTGAGACAACTCTCCAGCTCTTGGGCAAGAAGCTTAACTGTGTCTCAGTCTCCTACTCTGTAACATGAGACTATGCCTGCCTCATAGGTAAAAAGTTTAATAAGAAACAAACAGTTGGGTAGTGATGGCACATATCTTTAATTCCAAATTTTGGGAGGCAAAGGCAGGTAATCTCTGAATTCCAGTCTGGTCTACATGGTCTACATAGTCTGTATCAAGACAGAGCTACAGAGAAACTTCTCTCTCAAATTTCAAAAAAAAGAGGAAAGAAAACGAAACAAATCAAACTAAAAGCTTGAACAACATCTGGTATATATAGCTGGCAGCCAATGCCTGTCAGTTGTCATCATTTTTATTAAATATTAGAACATCCATTAAGACTAGGTATCGCCGGGGAGTGGTGGCACACACCTTTAATCTCAGCACCAGCCTGGTCTACAAAGTGAGTTCCAGGACAGCCAGGGCTATTACACAGAGAAACCCTATCTCGAAAAACCAAAGAAGACTCTAGGTATCAAAAGTATTTGTCCCATTTCATTTTAATGTCACTTGGATTCAAGCAAGAAGAACATTACCATTTGAATGGTCCTACTGACCTTCCCCCCTCGTATCTACTGAAAATTACAGGTAAAAAATGCAGACTGCTGTAGAGGTAGAGAAAGTAGGTCAATGGTTTCTTAGGGACAGGCAGAGGGGGAGGTGCGACATGAGGACATTTTGGGAAGTGACAGATACATTCCAGATGTCAGTTATTCTTTGATAAGTTTTAAGAGAAAATAAATATTAAAATATAAAACTGGAGAGATGGCTCAGTGGTTAAGACCACTTGCTGCTCTCCCAGATGCCCTGGGCTCAATTCCCAGCATCCATATGGCAGCTCCTAACTACCTGTAACTTCAGTTCCAGGGTATGTGACACCTCTCCTGGCACTTACCCATACACAGAAACACACACACACAAAAGTAAAATAGAATCTTTAAAAAATCAAAATATAACCAAATGGGATACAGACTAATCTGTCATGATTTTGAGTTGTACAAACAACAGCTGGTTTACACATAAGCATCTAGGAAACTAAAATTTAATTTTTGTAAACTGAAAAAATATAAAGGAGCTAACTGCAGAAAAGTAAGAAACTGGGCTGATGTGTGAACCAAAAGACCTAAGAGGTATAAAGATACTTTGAGAGGTAGAAGTACCACATTAAAATTAGGAAATTACTGTTCTGTAACACACTAAATAAAGAGACCCTGGTACCTACTTGTCTAGAAACTCACTGGTCTCTTTAACGATAATACCATATTGTTGATATTTGATATGAGAGGCCAATCTTTCTCTATTTTAAGCACACTTAAAAAAGCAAAACAAAACAAAAACAAAACAGGCCAGGCATAGTGACTTATGTCTTTCATCCTAGCACTCCAGAGGCTAAGGGGCAGATCTCTGAGAGTTCAAGCCAGTCTGGTCTCCAGAGAGGTCCAGGTCATCCAAGGCTACATAGTGAAACCCTTTCTCAAAAACTCCAAAACCAGTCAAATAAAAAAACTCCCACAAACAAACACCCAAGCAAACAGACAAACAACAACCCCCTCCCCCACCTGCCCTATTCTGAAAACAAAGCAGCTTGAAGCTTCTTTGTTGATCAAGAATTTTGTAAGCGGTAGAATCACACAAGGCTGTGGGCCTCTGCACAGGTGAAGTCAAATAGGTTAGAGATGAAGAATAGAAGGAAATAACTTATTTCTCAAACACTAAGTTGTCTCTTAAAGACAAACACTAAGTTTCAGTTAAACTATGTAGCGCTAGTCAACTTATACATTCAGACTAGATTCCTAAGAGCCCTTTGTCTCCTTTCTTGGGGTAACTAACACACAGCAACTAGAATCAAGTAGCCGGACTACTTTAAGTGTGGCATCCATACCAGACACCAGTTTACAGTCCTTGCTGGCCTTGCTTAAGCCTTTGGTTCTGCTCTAAGCAGGGCCACTCTTGCTATCTTTTATTTTTACTTATGAGAGAGACAGTGCATACAGTACAAATGTTCCTTTTGAGGAAGGTGGGATCACTGAAAAGTCTTTAAAAGCTGAAATGATTTATACAAACTCAAATCAAATCAAGAACACATTCTCACAAGACTCCTCAGCACTTGTCTAAAGCCAGCTTGCTACCCCCGAGGGCTCGTCACCCAGCCCTCCTGGGAAAGGGCCTTATAAAGACATTACTTCTTGAGCTAGTAGTGCTTTGCCTTGTGCAGTCTCGGGCAGTAGAAATACCCATTACATTGAATCATCAGCCCTCTGAGGCAAGAAAGCTCTCAACAGATTTTTATGCACATAATTATACACAGCTGAAGCAGAATTCTGGCCAGCAAGGGTGTACCAGAGCCTGAGCCGAGATTTATTAGCACACCATTTTGTTGAGATCACGGATAGTCTAGTCTATCCTTTGCTCCATATTTATAATTAATTCTGATTAAGTCAGAAGGGTGCTGGGTCTCAGCCAGAGAGCAAGAAACATGGAATGCTTCTCCATCTGTGCTAGGTTCTTAATACACATGTTCTTAATTTGGTGGATATGTTTGGTTCTTGGCTCAGTGTCAAGCCTTGAGAGACTGCCACTTTAGTCTTAGGAATGAGAATAAGTCTCTTCACCAGAAATGCATAGTCCTGTAATTAACACGGCAGCTGGCTATCTGGTGGGGAAACAAGCCTTTACACACTCCTGTTAGTCATTGATGGAAAATGATTTCTGTAACCCTAATTTGTCTAATTCCAGGGTTAAAGCACAAAAAGTACCGTTTATATTTTCATGCCTCAAGGTGAAACTATACACAATACAGAAATCTCTATGAATAAAAGTACCCCTGCTCATCAGCTCAGTAAGACTGCCATCTGGAGTTCAGCAGCAGGCAAGCAGAAAAGCATCAAAGTTAAAGATACTATTAACCAGTAGCCCCACAAACAAAAAGGCTACCAAATCAACAACAAAGCAACCAAAGCAGTGCTTGCCTTGAAGCATTTGCAAGGCAGGCTGATATATACCCATGTGCCAGAGAAAACAAATGGGATATTTTCATTTCTAAACTTCAGTAAGCATGACACACTGATGGCTATCTTATTTGAATTTACTCCATTCATTCCTAATGGTTTCACTTACTCTCACCAGTCATGAAAGAATCTAATTTGATTTGAATTTCAGGCCCAAAATTTGAATAGTACTATGGTTAAGAGAGAGCTCAAGGCAAGGCCTCTTGTTTTGCACTGCTGGAACGATACAGTCTTTTACATGAAATCTACTCTAAAAATTATCTTTATATGAGAGACAGAAAGGAAAAAATGGCAAAATACATTTGCAGTGCTCAAGACATAAATGTCAAACTTCAGAGGATCAAAATCAAAACTTAAAATATATAATATACAAATTTTAAATTAATGAAACAAAGGGAGCCAAGTCAGAATCAACTACTGAAGTCAGGCACAGTAACCCTCTTTCCTGTCTGACCCATTTGTTTCTTTGACTCAAGACCACAGTCTCGGCCAGCCTGACATCTCGCCCCTTACCCAAGTAAGTGCCATAAGTCACGTTTCTGTACTCATCCCAGGAGATTAAGCCGTCTTGATTCATATCAAACTCCTGCCACTGGTTTTCAACATTGTCATATATGTATTTCTTCTGGGCGTGCTTAATCCAGGATTTCAGCTCCCCCTCCGTCACAAACCCATCTTTATCCGCGTCTATTTTATCTACAATCATTCTACAAGACAAAACAGTTGCGTTTCAAGGGCCAGGTCCATAAGGATTTTCCCCCAGATAGTAGCGACCTACCTAAAACGTAGCCGTAGGTGGCATTTTTATACTCCTCCCAGGAAACGAGGCCATCCTCATTGAGGTCGTGCCCCTTCCACTGGCGCTCTACATCCTCGTGAATCCAGCGCTTTTGTGCAAACTTAATCCAGCCTTTGAGTTCATCCACAGTGACAAACCCATCCTTGTCGCCATCTATTTTACTTACAATCTTTCTGTAGAAAATGCAGAGAAATCCAGCAACAAGTTAAAAAGCAACAAGTCTCTGGACATTGCCAGGAGTGTGTTGTGACCACAGGTGTTGCCCAGGGCTAACACACAGAAATAAAAATAAAAATTAGAAGAAAATAAAAAGCTTCCAAGACAAAACTGTCAAACAGAAAATGATCACTTTTCTCTTTACTGGCCTGTTCCTGGCTTGTAACAAGCCATCTGGAAAAAGTGACTAGACCATGGCCAGTGCACTGGGTCCTAAAGTCAACCCAGACATCTTTTCAGTTAGGTCTGAGTCTGATTTGCAGACCCATGTCCACACGGGTTCTCACTTTTACATAAAACATGATGTAAATCTTTGTATATTTTCCTTTACTATGTTTATAAGAGAAGGCATACCTCTTGGTAAATAATCACTAGCATTAACAATGTTTTCCTTAGAATTTATGATCTCTAAATCAGACCTTAAAATAAAAAATTAATTGCTTTTAGAAAAAGCTATCCTTTTGTTAAAAACACATAGACTTCTTATTAAGAGTGAGACCCCATTTAAAAAAAAACAACAACAACCCAGATCACATATATTTTAAGGCAAGATAACTGTAAACAAAACAAAACAAATGAATACAAGAGGCATGAATCTTAAAAATGCCAGTAGTTCTTATACATTACAGGAATTGGATTTTTACATATAGCCACAAAAACAGAACTCTGTGGATATGGAAAGAATACGTGTTCCTAGCTCTAAGACTGTTAATAAGCTGAGAGGTTATTAGCAGGCAGATTATAAAGCAGACAACAAGGGTAAAGTACGGCTCTATTTCCTTTATAAGATTCTTTCTTCTAGATATGTCATTTTAGTTAGGGATTTAAACACAGGTCTACGGGCTTTGCGTGTGGCTCAGGAGTAGAGTGCTTGTCTGGTGTTTGTGAAGAGCTGAGTTTGATCTCTAGCACCACTAAGTAAATGCTCATGACAAAACCTCCTGTTTCTGGAGGACGCAGTAAAGCCACACAATAAGCAGTCCAGTTTACAATGGGAACTCCGTACCAAAAGCCACGGTGAGCAATGAGCACATTCTCTGCTTGATGAAAAAAACTATGCACACTGGAAGCAAATGCCCTTCCTTAGTTTGCGGTTGTTTCACGACTAGAGCCTGAGAAAGTGATTAGAAATCAGAGTTCCTCAGCAAGACTATAAACAGACTCATACTGATACAGCATTAGCTCTATTATTTAACTCTAGACACAAGCACCTTCCCTCAGAGAATGTATAATCTAGCCTCAGCTCTAAAACACTGATCGAAAAGGGAACACACCAAGATGGCACCTCCTAAACACTTTCCTCCACCTGCATGGTAAATTGTTCTGAGAATTTCAATAACGTCAACAATTAAGAAAACTTCTGCATTATCTATAATAGGATCCAATTTATGTTCAAATGGTATTGCTACCAATGGTGCCACTACTAAGAAAAAGGCACAGTATCAAAACCGCTCCTGATCCCTGAAGGTATTTTTAAGCTATTATAAATACCCTGAAGAACCGCTCAGATAAAATAGGTACATGACTGTTCAAGAGGTCTCTCCCCTGCCCCCGTATGATACAGGGTTACTTATTTAGGGGAGACTCACAGATCACTGTTCTAGATCACAGTCCTGCACGAACAGGGAACAGGAACAGAGTCTAGCAGTCGGAAGTGAGAGCTGGCAAGAGAGTGAGCGCAGGCTTTACAGCTGCATTTATAGTATAAGGGACCATGCCCAAGTGGGCTGGCTGGTATCAAGAGGTTTCTCTTACAAAGGTGGCTGGTTTAACAGTATCCTATTCTGTATCCCCCCCCCCCCCCCCGCTTAACCCAGGAGTTGACAAACTTCTTTTGGAAAGTTAGTAAATATTTTATTTCATGAGTCACACATAACTTGGTGTTTGTGTATATACAAACAACCTCTGAGAGAAAATAAGGGCTGGCAAGACGGCTCAGTAGTTAAGAACACTTTTCTTCTTTCAGAGGACTCAGGTTCAGTTTTCCAAACCCACATGGTGGCTCATAGCCACCTATAATTCCAATTCCAGAGAGCTGATACTTTCTTCTAAACTCTGTAGATCCCAGGCATGCCTGTGGTGCACACACATAAATGCAGGCACAAGATTCACACACATACAATAACACACATCTAAAAAAGTTAAGTGAAAGATTGGGACGGTAGCTCATTCGGAAAATGCTCCCCCAGTATGCATGGAGCTCTGGGCTCAACCCCAACACCACAGAAACCCAGGGCAGTGGCACCACCTATGTAGCACTAAGGAAGCAGGGGCAGGAGCATCAGAAGTTCAGGCAATCCTCAGCTACATAGTGAATTCTGGGGTGGTCCAAGATAGTCAAAACCCTGTTACCCCCTCCACACACACACAGACTAATAAAGCAAAATAGAAAAAAGCTGGGTATAACAGCACATGCCTGAAATTCCAGCACTGAGCTAAGCATGGTGGAACACACCTTTAAACTCAGGAGGCAAAGATAGGTTGTGGTGGTTTGGAAGAAAATGGTCCCCACAGGGAATGGCACTGTAAGCAGGTGTGACCTTGTTGGAGGAAGCATGTCACTGTGAGGTAGGCTTTGAGGTCTCCTGCTCAAGTTTCCCTCAATGTGACAGTCAGTTGACTTCCTGCTGCCTGCAAGATGTACTCTCGGCTCCAGCATCTCTGCACACTGCCATGCTCCCCACCATGACGATAATGGACTGAATTTCTGAAACTATGAGTTCCCTCAATTAAATGTTTCTTTTCTAAGAGTTGCTATAGTCATGATGTCTCTTCACAGTAATAAACACCTTAAGTAAGTCTGGAACCAGCATGGTCTACAAGAGCTAGTTCCAGGACAGCTAGGACTGTTACACAGAGAAACCCTGTCACTCACACACACACACACACACACACACACACACACACACACACACACACACACACACAAAAGAAAAGAAAAGAAAAAGAAAAAAAGAAAAAAAAGAAACACAAAAAACACAGGTGAATCTGTGAGTTCTAGACCAGACACAGGTTATACAGTAAGACCCTGTCTCATAAAACAAAAACAAACAAAAGAAATCCTAGCACCCAGGAGATATGCCTGAAATCTCAACACTGGTAGGCAAAAGTGGACAAGTAACTCCAAGATGGAGGCCACCTTGGTCCATATAATGAGATCCTATCTCAAAAGGCCAAAAAAACCCAATCAAATCCAACCCAAAACAAACAAAAAAGTTCTACTTGTCAACATTTTTAACAGATAGATACTGAAAATCATCTTCTAAATTTTTCCTAAAAATGTTTCCTGTGGTCTTTTACATATTATTGAAGATTTCAAAACTAGGAATAATTTTTAACCTATAGAAAATGTTTTTTCTCCTTAATAATTACTCTCTTAAAGAATGACGGGGGTAGGGTGGGTGGTGGTGATGACGACTATGATTTGTAAATTTTGGTTAACAGTTAGCTACCAAACTAATGTTTTAAAATGCTATAATAAAAGTTTATCTGGGATTCTTCTCTCTGTGGGGAAGAGAACTGCACGATGTAGCGCAGGCTGGGCTTGAATCACCAATCCCTTTCCTTTAGGTTCCCCAAGTGCTGTTGTGTGCCATCAATGCCTGGCTTCACCTGAGATCTGTGCTTTCAAGGCAATCACTGCATACAAGAGGGACGTCTGTCACTACCTCTAAAGTTTGGAGAAAGCAAACTATTTAGTTCAATTATACACTGTATAAAAACATGGATTTTTCACTTTTTCTAATTATACACAGCTTGCCCAATGTGCTTAATTTTGATACCTACTGATGAAAAAAAAACCCAGCACTTTCTCTACTGAAAATGGCCAGATAAGTGATTCTACCAACCCACAAAGTCAGAGGGCCCACTACAGTCCTACCCTAAGTGACCCAAACCTAAGGGTCATCCATGATTCAAGAGTAACTCTGCAGAGACTTGTTCAAACCAAAATGTAGGTTGGACATATACAATATCAATAGGTATGTCATAAAGGACTAAGAGCACCCACAATGGACTGCTCTTTTTTAGCTCCAAATGTTAGCACAGTTATAAGGTTAAAACTAAAAGCAAGCGAGGTCTCTCAAAGATAGAGAAGAAACCTAGAAAGAAAACTGGCTTTCTGATATATGAATTTGTGAATCGTCTTCAAATGTTGAGGTATGGTTCATTCAATATAGCAAAGCCATTTTATTACTTCTATCACTGCTGAAGAATAAAACACTGTACACTTTAGTCAGCAGGTAACACAAGGAATAAATAAATTGTTATTTAAGTTTTCATCAAAGAAAACTCTACAATAATAGCTTACAATTATAGTATTGCACACGATGGCAAAAAAAATGCAGCGTGGCACAACTTGCTACATAATCTCTTGAGAACAGTCCACAAAGCTGTACCAATGACATTCAGGAGAATTTTGTTCACAGAATTGACCTGCATCTTCATAAAAATCTGAGTTTTAGAAGAACCAAAAAAGACATGCTTAGAACTCCAGAAACAGCCAGTTAGTGTTCTACTGAGTGAAGATTACCTGCATATGTATCTTTGCATCACATGTGTGCAGTGGGGGCAGAAGAAAGGCACTGAACCCCCTAGAACTCAAATTACAAATGGTTGTGAGCTGTAGCATGGGTGCTGGGAACTGAGCCCAGGTCCTTTGGAAGAGCAGTCAATGCTCTTACACACCAAGCCACCTCTCCAACCTCACTACTGAAGTCTTTAAGCTGTTGCTTAGGGCCACAAAACTTGACTAGAGCACCATCACCAAAAACCATTCTAATTCTGAAAGTAAGGCCATTATTTGGTATATTCATTTTTGTCTTTACTTATTATTGTTTTCTGAGGTACTAGGGATCAAGTACAGGACCCTGAACACACAGGGCAGTGCTCTGTCACTGAGCTGAACTCCAACCCCAGTTTTGTTGTAGATGACAACATCACATCACAATGTCATAAGGTTGGACACCCCTATTAAAGGCCATGGCTATTTTGATTTTTATTAAAGGACACCTGGAGAAATAATAAACTTTACAGAAACAGGGAATCCAATTTCTAGTTTATTAGGTACCTAGACATTACCTGGCTTGGGCATCATTGAATAAATTAGAGAAAGTTTTTTAAAATTAAAAGCAGTAGAACTAAGAACCCCATGTACGGTTCTGGAATCAAGATGATAAAGCTTAGGCTGGGTCCATTACTACTGGTTACTTCAGGACAGTTTTTTTGTTATTTTTGAATTATGTGTACATGTGCCCGTGTGCTGCCATGTGCGCATGAGTGCAGGTATCCTTAGGTTCTCGAAGGCGTCAGATACCCTGGAGCTGGACTTAAAGACAGAGAATTCCTTTTTCTAATTGTTTTTAGTGAGCTACATATTTTTCTCTGCTCCCCTCTTCCTCCCTGCTCCCCTCTTCCCCTCTCCCATAGTCCCTATGCTCCCAATTTACTCAGGAGAGCTTGTCATTTTCTACTTCCCATGTAGATTAGATCTATGTATGTCTCTCGTAGGGTCCCAGATAGATAACTCTTGATAAGAGTGCTAGGTACCGAATCTGGGTCCTGTACAAGAACAGTACATGCTCTTAACCACTGAGCCATCTTTCCAGGCCTACAGGCTGCTTTCACTTTACACTACAGAAGAATGAGGTGCATACTGTTATTCAGTGGAGAAGTGTATTAAAGGGATTTTATTAGGTTTTTTAGTGGTAGCGATTCTGCTGTTAGTACTCAGTACAGACAGAACTCAGTACAGCTTTATTAGTGACTGAACCAGAAAATAAAAAGAATGAGCTGATTTTAAAGGTGCTTCTCACCCCCTGGACTCCTGCCCTGGCTGAGAATAGATGTCTTACCCAAGCCTTTCCTTGCTCTCTTCTGGTGTCAGCTGATCAAAACTCTTTGCTTCTTCTGCACCCAAGAAGGCATCATGGTCATAGTCAAAATTCTGAGCATCGTTGTGAACTTTGTCGCTGAGCTGAGGCTCATGGTGTACACGGTCCTTCTTTTCAGTAGGCTTGCTCAAAGCAAAGGCTGTGCATAGGGACAGGCACATAAGAAACTGTCGCAGGTCCATGACAACCTATCTTAACGGAAGAAGAAAGAGTTAACACAGAAGGCAGTATGCTCGATAATAAGAAATCAAAACACGTCCCAATTAAATTACTAATCTGGTATGTACACATAGCTAAGTCTTTCATATTACCTAAATATTTTGACTTAATCCCTAAATAAGTACAGTAGGTTATCAGATTTCTGGTCCATATAGTGGGATATTTTCACCAGTTTCCTTTATGACTATAGGAATTTAGAGTTCAAACAACTATAGTTTCTCTTCGAGGGACACCAAATTTTTGTTCAAGATGTCAAGAGGTAAAACTGAAAGAACAAATCTTAAATCCTGATTCTAAATCCTTTGCTTTTTGTACTTTTATCAGTGATCTGGTTTTCAAACACAGCTGAATAATAGAATTACCTAGAAGACTTAATGTACCCCCCCCTCAAATCAATTCTTAAAATCTCTCAAGTTGAACCAGGCTTCCTTGTTCCATAGCATAGGTTTCTCACACAGGCTAACCTTGGGTCCATTCACAAATAACAACACCATTATCCATTCATCTGCACAGTCGTATCCCCAGACTTGCTCAGACACAAAGGCTACCAGGTACTATTCAAAGTACAGATTCCTGACGGCACCTCCAGTCTCTTGGTTCATAGTCGCAGGCAAATCTAATAAACACAAGGCTGGACCTCTATTGAAAAATTTCAGAGAAGCTATCAATTAAAAACCTGTGTCAAGCCAGGCATGGTGGCACAGGCATTTAAACCCAGGCAGCCAGGTCTGTTACACAGAGAAACTCTGTCTTAAAAAAATAAAAACCAAAACAAAACAAAAAACCGTTTCACAGACTTAACAATCAACTTACTCTATTACTAGAGAGGCTAAGGTCTCAAGAAACAAAACCTTAAAATTAAATCAAAGAGAATAGTTTTCCTGGACTTTCATATTTTAATTAATCTTTCATTGTGAAAATGAATGTTGAACGTCCGTGCCCCATTCCATCACTGAAAATAAGTTCTTGGCAATTTTACAGCACTTCTTATTCCTCTCCTACTCTGCCTCATCTCTGGTATCTCTGAACGTGTCTTTATTTGGAAATACAGTCCTTGCAGCTCTAATCAAGTTAAAATGAAGTCATACTCATTTAGTGTGGGTCCAAAGATGGATGTCCTTATAAATAAAGAAAATTTGGACACAGAATTAGAACGTTGTGGTGTGACAGAGGCAGAGGTTGAAGTATACACATGAGTCAGGGAATGCCAAAGACTGCTGACTTCTGGTAACAAGTGAGGAGAGTCGGGAAAGAGCCTTCAAAGAGAGAATGGCCAAACCAAGACCGTCGCTTGAATTTTAGTCTCTGAAAGGGTTAGAGGACATCAACTTCAGGGGCAGGTGAGATATCGCAGGGATACAGGGCTTACTGTTCAAGTCTGATGACTGGACTCTGATCCCGGAACCCACCTAGAGGTGGAAGAAAGAACTGGCTCCACACAAGGCCTTTCTCTGACAAGTACATACCCTTATCACACAGACAACTAGTAATTAAAACAAAACTATCAGTTAATTTGTTGCAATTTGTTATAACATCCCCAAGAAATGAATACAAGGTTACAGTGGTCAGGACTGCTACATCTTCTGAAGTTAAATACAGCATGCTGCCCTAACCTGAAGCTTAAACCCAGGCATAGATGATTTTCCTTTCCTGGGGATGTCACCTGTGAAACTAACCAGGGTAAGCACTCACATGTATATGCAAGAATTTACTAATCAGAAAATTCTCTCAGCAAAGCTTCTAACTTAGAGGTTGCTAATCCAACTACACCCCACAAACACCTCTAGCTGGTTCTGCTTCAAAGTTTTGGGAACCAGAGCAAAGGGAGAGGGCTGTGTTAAGGAATAAAGAAATTAAATATGCCAACATAGTCTACATCCTTCAATGTGTCTATTTTCCCGTAACCCTCAAATAGTGAACTTATGAATTTAAACTATTAAGTGATTTATAGAGCCCTCTAAATTACAAAACTAAGAAAATATTTAGCACAGCTAATAATGGACATGCTTATATAAAAGCCCTTAAAAATAAAAGCAGTCAGGCATGGCGACATATGCTCTTAAATTCCTGCACTCAGGAGGCAGAGGCAAAAGCAGAAGAAGGATCTCTGTAAGTGGAGGCCAACTTGGTCTGTATAGTGAGTTCCAGGACAGCCAGGGTTACATAGTGAGACCCTGTCTCAAAACACAAAATAAACAAAAAGACAAAACCAAACAAACAAAAAAGAAGAGAGGTGGCTCATTAGTTAAGAGCACTTGCTGCTCTTTTCAGGAGCAGGATTTGATTCCCAGCACCCACAAGGTGGCTGTCACGCATCGGAAACTCCGATTCCAGGGACTTTCCCTGACAGCCATTAATTCACCCACACTATCCACACCTCCGCTCACTTCTGTTTCCTTAACATCCACGGTCACCCTGAAATCTGGTTTTCTCTCTGATCACTGACTAAACTGCCTAAGAGTCACTAGGACCAGTCACCTGGCAAAGACAACAACCCTAGCCAGTCTCCATCTCTGCAGTAGAGAATAGAAAGAAATTTGTATTTTGAATAAGGTCTATTTAAAAAACTGTTCTGTAAGGAAGATGGCTTAGTGGGTAAGAGTGCTCGCTGGGCCAGTCTGTGGACTGGAGCTTAAGAAGTCCAGGGGAATGAAGCTTAATAGCTGCTAACTTAGCTCCAGGTTCAGGGAAAGAGCCTGTCTCAAAAGGAATAAGGCAGTGGAAAGTGACAGATAGAACAGAGGACACACACACACACGTTCTCTATGTCCACACATACCAAATTCTATTAGAATTTATGACAAAAGGCCTCTTTGTTTTCATGAAGACACACAATCAAAACATATTTGATTGTACAAAATTTGATAGTACTAGATTTATCTAAATCTATTCATGATAATAAACAAAACAGAGTTTTATCCAAGGCATGTAAAAATACTTTTGTGGAGTTCATTTCTAAAGTATCTTTGTCTCTATAATCAAATGACAGAAAAAAATAATATCTCATTCCCCTATTTTTTTAAAAAAAGATTTATTTATTATGCATATAGTATTCTGCTTGCATGCATGCCTGCAGGTCAGAAGAAAACACCGGATCTCATTACAGATGGTTATAAGACACCATGTGGTTGCTGGGAATTGAACTCCGGACCTTTAGAAAAGCAGGCAGTGCTCTTAACCACTGAGCCATCTCTCCATCCCATTTTCTTTAAGTACATATTAACATATGAAAAAATGATACACATAAATGAGCTACATAGCTGTATGAGCTTTTATCACAAGATCTACAAGGGCAATCCAAAGGTTATAAAAGGTATTATTTCATCCCCCATTTATCAAATGATTTACAAATTTGTATCTCAAATTCTTACCCTCCTCTATTAAATTGATCATTTTTTTTTTCTTTAGAGAGAGAAAAAAGGTCACGTGTAGTGGCTAGTGCCTGTAATTTCAATATTTGGGAGGCTGAAGCAAGAGGCCACTATGGCGTGGCAAGATGGTTCAGCAGGTGAAGTCACTGTCTGACAACCTGAGTTCAATCTCTGAACGGTGATAAAGGCAAAAGGGGAGAACTCTGCTTCCACAAAGTTATACTCTGACCTCCATAGGCATACAGATGCACATGCATGCTGAATCTGGCACTCATGTGTGCTTGATACCCCCACCTTCCCTTCCCCCCCAGAGAGACAGAGAAAGAGAGAAAACAACAGCAAGTTATACATTCCAGGCCAGCCTGGGCTACAGCTGAGATGCAGTTTCCAAACCAAAACAAAAGGTCTAGTTAGTATTGTAACCACAAGCCACATGGACTAATAAGCATTAAAATATGGTTAGTACAAATCAAGACATGTTTAGAAGTGCTATATTTTATATAAATGAATATATGCACCCTGTTTCAAGAAATAAAGTTTCCCTGAAAGCTCTAACTTTTTAGCACCAACCTCACCTATCCTTTCTGTCAGCTTAGATGTCTATGTTAAATTCGGCCTTTCAGAAACATTAAGTCTGAGAGATTCCACAATTATTCCAGATGACCAAAGACCCATTGCTCAATGCTAGCAAGTGGGAGAAGTGGGTGTGGCGGTGAAATTGCAGTTCTCTGACTTTGGACATTCAGCAGAAGGAAGTTCTCCATCACAGAGTGGAAGACGCAGGGCTTAAAGGTCTACTTTATCTCATGGGGAATCGACAGCTTGACAGCATTATACTTAACTATCTTAAGACTTGGGGTGTGAAATCTAGAAATAAAAATGACCTTGTTATCTATCTGGTATTCCTTACTTGCAGACTTTAATATAAGAACCACTAACATAGATTATCACATAAAAGTCAAATCACCCTTGATATCCAGAAAGGCATGATAATGACAAATCATCTTGACTTTTCTAGTGACAGTCAATTTACACTAGTTTACCCAATAAATTCCAATTAATCAAGTGCAAGATTACAAGAGGGCTGAGTATATAAAAGTGGAAAATTTGGCTATTAAAGCTCTGAGAATGACTGAAACTATTACCAGGTTTAATTAGTCATACAACCAAAGCAATCACGCACAAATGAAAATTTTCTGGCCACACAATCAACTTACTTTTGAAGCTGGACAGATGGTTCAGTGTTTAAGTGTCCTCCAGAGGACAGGGGTTTGATTCTCAGTACCCACATGGTGGCTAAACAACAGTCTGTAACTCTATTCCCAGGTGATCCTACTCCATCTTCTGGTCTCTTTGGAAACTGCGCACATATGGTGCACAGCCATGGGGGCAAAATACCCATAAACAAAATAAAATCTCAAGAAACAAACCCAAAACAAAAACAACTTACTTGATGAAAAAAGGTTGTAGAAAATCGGGGGGTGGAGGGGAGACTTCCTTTGGGCTAAAATTTTAATATATAACCTATGGTTCAAGTTATTCTACAAAATATACAGAAAAAAAGGTTTGGTGTCTAGTAGTGGATTCTGTTGTATATGTTTAGCATGCATAAATCTTTGAGAATTTGGTAGTTATTTTAGCCTGATCTTGCTTCAGTGTCAAAAGCCTAAAATTTTAAGATCTTAGATGGGGGGAAGCAATCGCACAAGCTCTTGGATGAAAAGACCTAGCTAGCCACTAAGGCTGTATCTCAAGCTCAAAGAAGTCTGCACTTCTTGCTTGTATCACTCCACAATAATGACCACAAGCTATACTGTTTTTCTTTAGTCTTCTCAGAGATTCTACTTTTTGGCTTTTTAACATTTATTTGTGTGCATGCATGTGGTCATATATGAGCTAAGGTTAGAGAACAAGTCTGGGAAATTGGTCCTGCCCTTGCACCATGTATGTACTGGAATGAAATTCAGGTTGTCAAGCTTGGGAACAAACACCTGCAGTGGCTGAGCCACCTCAATTCCACCCTTTCTTTCTTGGTTTTTTTGGGGGGGAAGGGGGAGGGTTTCATTGTTTCTCATACTGGCCCAGAACTCGCTATGCCAGGTAGCCGCTAGCTTGAGGCAATCCCCCCACATGGGCTTTCCCAATGCTAGGATTCCAGGCATGTGCCACCACTAAGATTGTGTATAAGTTAATAGAAATTACCTCTCTAGAGCTCCTAATGTAAAGTCATATATATATATGATATTTTATTGGCTTAACTGGTTGATATTTAGCAACAATGTGGTTTTGCTGTGCTTTCCAACTCCCAATTTCCATTACTAGATCTGGCCAAATGCCAGGTATAGGCGAGTATGTGACTTCAGGGGCTGGCAAGATGGTTGAGCCAGTAAAGCCCAACAACTTGAGCTGGACCCCAGAACCCATGGTGGGAGGTGAGAACAGCCTCCTACATGTCATCTCTCTCCCTTGACTTACATAACATGCCATGGCATGTGTACGCCCGGTTCTATAATAAATGTACCTTAAAAAAAACTTCATGTTATTTCATATAACTCTAATAATATATGTATTTATAATATATAAATATTAATATATTTAACTCTAATATATGTTACAGAACAACAGCATTTATATTTAGGAGTTCATAGAAAAGCAGGGAGGGGTAGTGTACTCCTTTAACCTCAGCACTCGAGAGGTCGAGATGGGAAGTTCGAGGCCAGCCTGGTTTATATATAGTGAGTTCCAGGCCAGCCAGGACTACATAGTGAGACCTTTTCTTTCACACACCAACAACAAACCCACAAACATTCATTGAGAGAGAATCCAGGATCTTAATCAAGCATCTCCCATGACTCTTCCTGGCTATCCCAGAAACACCCTGTCACACCAGTGTTACAAAAAAATGGAGCTAATGCTCACACACTAGTCTCCTGCACTGAGGCAACGGAATAAAACCCCATCAAAGGGATATGTAACATACCACTGGATGAATGGCGCCAAACACAGACTGAGCATGATGCCGAGATGAATTCCATCTTTTTTGTGAGCTCACAGCTCCAACTTTTGATTCTACAAAATATCCTGTTGAAGCCCCTTGAAACGCTGTCAGATTAGGCCTAAACAGACTTGCCTTTGACACAACAGTTACAGGTTAGCTCTCACCCCTCATTTGTTCTTCAGAGCTGGCTACTGCTTGATACTTCAATCTAACTGAATGAGGTCAAATACATATTTGTCTCGGGATAGCTTTCAGGCATAGCACGGAATAATTTATCAGTCAATCCAAGTTTTTCTACTTTCAAGTTCAATTAAATAAACTCGAGGGTCATTAGTCCCAGTTTATTAATGCTGACTTGACAGTCCACGACAGGAAGTGAATGCAATTCTCAAAAAAAAAAAAAAAAAAAAAAAAAAAAAAAAAAAAAATCCTGTGCCAGGGGGCCTTGTAAGCTTAGGAATTTGGACCCAAAAGTTTTAGCACCAATCCACTGAATTGTCCCAGTCATGCAAAAGGAAACTTTACAAAATACAAATCACTCTTAATTACAGCAACTATAAGGAATTAAGGTCACTTCTGAATACAGCACGCAAAAAAATCCGAACTAGCTCTTGGGAAAGGGGAGCAAAAAACATGACATTTAAAGGTAATTAGTTCTCTAACTAACGTGTGAAAACTGCTTTCTAGTAATAACTAAACTCGGCCAAACACAAAAAAGCGCAGCGTTTCTTTCTCAATTAACAAGCCGTTATTAAAATAACGACATTGTGTTCTTCGTTCTGTTCTCCACCTTCCTACACCCTGTAAGACAGCAAACTCTCTTTCTTGGCACTTACAACCCACTCACGGGATGAGGCCTTGGGGCGGGGTGGCAGCTCCCAGCAGGCCTGTGAAAGGTGGCAGGGAGCTGATATAAATCTCCCCAATTCTCTCCGACCTTCAGGAAACAAGAGTAGTCCCGGGAACACTGTGAGTGGAGGGGGCCCAGGCGGAGAACAAAAACGCGCGAAGGCAGGCACAAAACGGTGCCCAGGAGAGCGCACTGCCCGGGAGTCAAAGTCTGCTGGGCCACAGCCCTCTCCGAGAAGCTGCGGGACGGCGAGCCAGGGGACAGAGAGGAGTCTCGGGCCCGCTCGAGTACACTGAGGCCGGAGCGAGGAAGACCCACCCCGAACGGGGAACAAGGCGGACAGAATGAGGGCAAACGAGGACCCACCGGGCACCACGGGGCTTACCTTTCCCGGGAGCTCCACGCCGCAGGATACGGTGGCCGAAGCTCACCCAGGGGCTCAACTCCCGCGCACAAGCACCGCCCAACCGGAAAAGGTTCATCGCCCCGCCCCCATCCGCCTGGTCGGCGGCCTCCCTACCAATCACCAGCGATACCGCTGATGATGCGTAGCTTTTCCTCGCTGCCATTGGTTCCACAACAGCGCGGCCGTGATTGGCTTGAAAGCGCCACGTCCCCGCGAGCGCGCCGAATTGCGTGGGCCGGATTCCCGCCCAGTTCGGGTCGCCCAGCCTGTGGCGACTCTGAGTCCCAGTTCTGTGCTCTTGGGCGTGTGGGCGCGGCCCGCTGACCGTGGCCCCCCTAACCGCCACGTCCGCATTCACGACGCACGAGTCAGCTCCCAGGGCTTCTAGGGTTATTCTGATAGCTTTCTTCCTGCGCTCAAGCCCCCGGGGCCGGAATAATAAATACCGCGGTAGTATCTCCACCCGCGGTGAACTAGCCCAGCTTCTGGCTCTTGAGGGTCCCCGGTTGATCTACTCATCAACAGCCCTGCCAACGTGTACCTTTCAGCTTCATTTCCCACCCACCACTCTCCTTCGCACCTCTGCCCAGTCCATCACGATCCCCGCCTTCCCCGAAAGCCTTACATTTCACATCCTTGTGGTCTTTGTTCACAAAGCATCTTCCTCTGCCTGAACGAAGTATATTATATATATTTTACAGCTACTGAAAGCCATTAGTCGTGAAAACGTCATGAAACAGGTTGCTATCCTGGAATGTCTTAGAGCTGGGTAGGTAGTGAAATCGCAAGGCTCTAGGTCAGGAATCTTTCCTGGTCACAGTAAGCAAACAAGACATATTTACTTTCCTAACAGTTTTCATTTTCAGTACACAACCAGGTTTGGCTAATAACAGCACTTTTCCTTGCATCTTCGCTTAGATCAAGTGCTAGGTTAGGATTCGCTGGATTTAAGCATCAGGAGCTCCCAGTTTACAGTCCAGGTCCAAATGCTCAGTAATACTAAATACATTGTGTCACAGGCCCCTGATTGAAATGAAGCCCAGGAAATTAGCAATCTCTCTCCTCTCTTCCCCCTTCTCTCTCTCTCTCTCTCCTCTCTCTCTCTCTCTCTCTTCTCCTTCCCCCTTCTCTCTCTCTCTCTCTCCTCTCTCTCTCTCTCTCTCTCTCTCTCTCTCTCTCTCTCTGAAGGTGGGCAGGGAGAGTTTGAACCTAGACTTTGCCTGGGACCCTATAATCTACCATTGATCTATAACAGCCCCATTACCTAGTCAGTGTCAGGAAATTGAAGCTTGTATTCATTGAGAGCTACTATATTTTCAGTACATATGGAATGAATAGCACATAAAGCTCATGAAAGACTTAAGAAAGCAAATTAGCTTAAGATGAGAAAGGCTGGCAACTGCTGCTTGGGGCATTCAAACTAACGACTCAAAACACAACTCCCATCTCAAAGAGAGTTCATTCTGGAGACAAAGGTGAGTGACCATGACCAGGAGACCAGATTAGGCTACCCCAAATTCCATGTACCAATGTAGTAATGGTTTGATGAAGTTTTTATAATAACAGAACAAGGAAACTATTTACTATTACCTTGGTGGAAACACCAGAGAATGGGTTACAGCCCTCAGGTATATCTGATGACGCCCTTTGCTCTCGAGTTGTGAAAGCTAGCGGTCCACTAAATCAGTACATCCCAAAGGAAACTAGCGCTCCGCTTCTACAGTCGACATGATTTGTCTAACGGTCATGAAGCTGTTAGGTTAGTTACAGAGGCGAGCAGTAGACAGCTCTTAAATAAATGGACACTAAGAGGGCCAAATATGGTCCCAAATAGTTTGCAAGGGTCTAACTTCTCCACTTCACTTCTAACAAATCTTGGAGAAGGCTCAGTTTGAAAGTGCAGCTGCTGTCCCCGCCAGCCAAGCTGCATATTATACATGGGCAGGGACACATAGCACTTACTAAATATTACTCATGTTCCATGTTGCTAGGAAATGCATTCTAGCCTCTGAGGTAGATGAGGCTGGATAGTAGGAAGGACAGCAATCTTCAGGAGAGGGGAACAGCTTGTTTGAGCCCTTAAGGAAACAACTCTGGATCAAATTATGAAAATCTACTGGCTGTTCTATTCCAGACATTTTTAAAGCCCTCTGTATTTGACATGTGACTTATATTAAGAGTAACACATCAAAAATTAAAATAACGAAGAACATTGTCTGGGCTAATAGCATGAAGGAAATGGGCATTAAAACAAAATAATTTTTAAAGCTTTTTAAAAAATATTTATTTATTTATTACGTATACAATATTCTGTCTGTGTGTAATGGGGGCATCAAACCCCATTACAAATGGTTGTAAGCCACCATGTGGTTGCTGGGAATTGAACTCAGGATCTTTGGAAGAGCAGGCAATGTTCTTAACCTCTGAGCCATGTCTCCAGCCCCCAACAAAATAATTTTTAAAAAATAAACAGAAAGCCCTAGATTGACTATATATTTGCCCTAGTGATTACAGTTACTTATACTCTGTGAACTATCTTATTTATAATTATAGTATTTAAACAAATCTATCATCTTTGAAATCTAATGGGATTTTTGTATTATTGTTTTTGTTCTGGCCATCTTAATTCCATAGCTATAACCTTGGGTGGAGTGGCTGACTCTAACTCTAGGAAAGATTGATTTTTAATATTCAAGTTACCATAGCTCTTATTTGTTGACTACTGGCCAGATCTGTTTTATTATATTGGTATTAAGCTAGATTTAGTAGAGGAGACTAAATAGAAAGCAACATTGTAAAAGAAATTAGATACTAATATAGCATTCCTTTTAACTTTCTTTTAACAAGATTGCTTCATGCACGAAATACTAAT
This sequence comes from Microtus ochrogaster, assembly GCF_000317375.1. Classification (NCBI taxonomy): domain Eukaryota; kingdom Metazoa; phylum Chordata; class Mammalia; order Rodentia; family Cricetidae; genus Microtus; species Microtus ochrogaster. Next base: position 5,932,816 of record NW_004949102.1, on the reverse strand, counting down.
AACAATGATAGAAGCAAGAGATTAGACTTGTTAGAAATTAAAATTTAATTGGAGGATGTAGCATAAGAATAAAATGCTTGCCTAGAATGCATGAGGGTCCTGGGTTCAATTCCAAGCACTACCCCCATCACCCAAAAGTCAGAATGTTACAGTCCTTATAGGCATAGCTAAATTTCTATTTTAATGGCAGAATTGGAAATGGGACTCTATAAGGAGTCACTATAGTTTTGTCTATTTCCTTTTTGTTAGCAAAATATAAATATCATTTAATTAAAAAACCCAGTTTATTGTACTGCAGAACACCTTAAATATCCATTTAATAAATAAATTTCAGCACTCAACATCATGGATGTTGTAGTTTTTAGAGGTTGGTGTTTTTTGTATAAATTAATGAAAAGAACCAAATCAGGTATCTCTAGCTAGAGTAAATGGAGGTAAAGTTACTCTGTTCAACATCTGAGTGTATTGTAGGGTCTTTTATAATGTTTAATTGGTTGGACCTAGTTAATTTTTTAAACCACAAGTTTATTTCTTCTGGCTGTAGTAAGTCCTGTGAGGAACAAGTGCCCTTAAGCACTGAGCCAGCTCTCCAGCCTCACACTTGAATCTTCTAAACATAAAAACTAGTTTTCTGTAAGGCAGGGGTTCTGGGTAAGCAAACAATCATAGCTAAAAAGCAAATAAGCACACAAGATTAATGACTTTGTAAGTTCATTAAAAACCAAAAGTAACACTATTTTATTGCTAAAGAATATACCAAGTGAAATACTAAATATCAAACTATTTTGAAAACACCTAATTATGAAAGGATTTAAGAATCATAAAAATGGCTTCAAAAAGCAAGGACTGTGTTTTTATTCTTTTATTAAATGAGACAAAATTTATTTTTATATTCTATGTTTTCCTACTGGACAAAGCCTTTGCTTTTTAGATATCCATTGCCTGAATAGTAATTTGGGGTATTCCTACTAACTACATATGATCATGGAAGTCATTCTAATGGACAAATATTTTAATATTAATTTTATTTACAAAATTTGGCCCATTGGATTGAAAAATAGCACCAATAAATTGTCAAAATTAACTAAAGCTTTGACTTTCTCTTAAGGTTTACTCATTTTGGAAAAACATTCTTTTTTTTATAAAATAAATACTTTGTCTTAACAAAATGGCTGTCTAGACAAGACCTTAACAATGGCACCAGTTGGCATGGCAACATGGGAATCTCATAGATGAGATTTGTACATGTTTTGGTCATATCCATTCTCCTTCCTTACCCACCTGACTTTGCCTTCGTTTCCCTCCTTCCCTCCCTCTTTCCTTCCTTCTTTCCTTTCTTTGTAACACACCCATGTTGGGTGCCGTTCTGTAGTAAGGAGCGTGGGGGGGGGGGCTTGTTCCGTTCAGCTAGATCAACTTTAAGTTTCATTTTCACAATCTTTCTACAATATAATCCAATCTTTTAAAATTAGTATCATACATTTCCACTTTGGAACAACCTTTGTTTACCACCATACAAATTCCTTTCTCAACTAAAGCATTTTTTTTTTCTTTAACTTTTTTAAATCAAACATATATCTGATCTCTAACCATTGTATTTCCTTTTCTAACTTAGTTTTTGGTACGTAGCCAATTATTGTTATTTTAAAAATAAAATTTTTTAAGAACAAGTTTTAATCAGATAATTTTCAATAAAACCCCAGAAGGCTGTACCTAAATTAAGAAAACATATACATGGGGTCAGAGTTAGCGTCAGCTATAGACACAACCCAGAGTCACTTGGGAAGAGTTGGGATATCACTTACATCAAACTGGCCTTTAGAAATATTTGTGGAGTAGATTTTGAATCGATAATTCATGTAGGAAGTCCCAGTCTACTGTGGGGAGTGCATCCCCTAGGCAGAGAACCTGAGCTGTTTAAGAAAGGTAGTTGAACAAGCTAATAAAGACTGCTCCTGCATGGTCTCTGGTTCAGCTCCTGCCTTGGCTGCACTCAGTGATAGACTGTAACCTATAGCTAAGTAAATCAGTGTTTATCATAGCAATCGAGAGAGAGAGAGAGAGAGAGAGAGAGAGAGAGAGAGAGAGAGAGAGAACATAAATAAATAAATTGAAATAAGTTTTCAAGTTAGTGACCTGGATGAAAGAAATTAAGGTGGCACTCAAAGCTTAAATGTTTGGGCTATGGCTGTGGCTCAGTGGTAGAGTGCTTGCCTAGTACACACAAGGCCCAGAGTTCAAAACCCAGCACAGCAAAATGAAATCTTTAAAGAATGGTCCTGGCTCCTGGATGCAGGAAATGAGTGGCATGGTGAGTTGAGGTGATGGAAAGAATCAGAGGCTGGTGGAAGTACTGGAGTCTTTGTCCAGGAGGGAACTGTGTTTTCTGTCCTGCTAATTCCCACAATTGTTAAATTCCAAAGAAATCACACAGAAGTCTACATTAGTTATAAACTGATTGGCCCAGTATCTCAGGCTTCTTATTACCTCCTATAACTTATATCAGCCCATTATTCTTGTCTATGTTAGCCACATGGCTCGATACCTCATTCAGCGAGGCAGTCATATCTTGTTTCTTCTGTGGCTGGGCCAGGACTGCAGAGGAATGGGCTTTCCTCTTCCCAGAATTCTCCTGTTCTCATAGACCCGCCTCTACTTCCTGTCTGGTTGTCCCGCCTATACTTCCTGTATGGCTACTGGCCAATCAGCATTCTATTAAAATACAGTTGACAGAATACAGGCCATTGTCCCGTAGCAGAACTGTTGGAGCCCTTCCGAGAGAGAGGAAAATTAAGATCAAATTAGGAAGTAGTCAGTAAAAGAAGAGGCCTTAGGAGTGGCACTCTAAGACATGATACCACTAGGGCTGGAGAGATGGTTCAGAGGTTAAGAGCACTGGCTGTTCTTCCAGAGGGCCTGAATTCAATTCCCAGCAACCACATGATGGCTTACAACCACCATGTATGTAATGAGCTCTGGTGCCCTCTTCTGGTAATGTAGGCAAACATACAGACAGAACACTGTATATGTAATAAATAAATCTTAAATAACAACAATAATAATAAAGAAAAGATACCACCAACTATACTCAAGGCCCACTTGCCCATTCTGTCTCCGAAAACCTCATGTCTGGTCTCTGGTCTACTGTGGGTAGGCACAATGGCTGTGACTGAAAAGGCTGATGCTCCCCTCTGAGTGCCCTGACTCTGCTCCTGTGGTACGAATGAACACCCCACAAATGAAAGAAGTGTTTTCTGTGTGCCAGGCAATACTCTGGGCACTGTGGATGCAGTGGTAAACAAAAGGGATTGAGTTCATGGTGCTTATAGTCTGATCTGTAGGAACAGGCGAAACAGTCAGTCAGATTTTAAAAAGCCAAAAGGAGAGATGGCAATATATACAATAGAGTGAAATAAAGCAGAGAAGGCAGCAGGAATATTGAGATTTTATATGGGATGGCTAATTTAAGGAGCACTCAAAAGGTATGCCAAGCAGGTGTGTCCATATTTCAGGGACTGTCAACCCAAAAGGAAGTGTGCCAGTGTTTCCCAGACTGAGACAGTCTGGGAAACCTAGTACATTTGAACAACAAAATGCAAATTCACCTTACCTTAACACTTTGTCTTCCAATCTCCTGGGAAAATCTTGTTCTAAGAGGGGCTGGCGATATAATTCAGATTGTGAATCATGCTTGCCTAGCATCTATGAGGCCCTGTATTTGGTAAACTTGGAGTAGTTGAAAATGACTGTAATCTCAGCATCCATGAAGTAGCATAGGTAAGATCTTGCCCGCCCCTCACTGAGACAGGGATTCTCTGTGTAACAGCCTTGACTGTCCTCAAGGCTCACAGCCGGGCCTCATACTCACAGAGATCCACCTGCCTCTGTCTCCCAAGTGCTGGGATTAAAGGCGTGCACCACCACCTCCCAGAAGAGACCCTACCTCAAAACCCAAACAAAAGCTTGTTCCTTTGCTTGCAATCCACTGCCGGGTGAACAAGCCTGAACTGGGCACTAGGCAGAGAAGAAGGATGAAGCTGTTCCGGAGTCATCTGAGCAGAGAGGAAACCACATCGTCTGCTTGGTTTATGGCTTTACTTTTTAAATTAGATAAATAGATGCTTGGCCGGACATCTCTCAGAGATGTGCTTCTTGTGTAGTTCTTTTCTCCCGGGTCTCTCCTGTTCCCTTGTGTTGTGACTGTTCTTCCTGCCTCTCTTCTCTGACTTCCTTGTGCCAGCTTCCGCTCTGATTTGCTCTTGTCCACCTGTTCCCTGGGCTTGCTCCCCTCGCACTGTTCTCCTGGCTCGTCTACCTGCATGGTGCCGTGGGATGCAGGTTGCTGTACCCTCAGGCGGTGGTGAGAAGTCGTGGAGAGGCTGACAGGATGAAGAAGCATTCTTCTCGGAGCTGCGATAACTCGGCTTTGCTCCTAGTGGCCATTTCCTCCTCCCTTCTGATCAGATAGAGTTCCCAGAAACTGAATACGGAAGAGAAGTGATGGTGTGGACTGCACAAAGTCTCCCCAATGGGAAAGGATCCGTCATATAGAGATTCCTGTGAGTGTCGGACAGAAAGTGGTCAAAATCATATAGGTTACCAGAAACACTCTTCTGTGAATGGACAGACACCAACGATAGCCCTTTGTCTCTGGGGATTTATCTCCTGACAACTCTAAACTTTATAGATATCATTTTTTCTGATATAGACAAATTAAACAAAGATTAATTCATAGGCATGGTATGAGATTACCAACATGCCTAATAATTAAATCAAATAATTGTGATCTAACAAAAGTTATGGTGGCAGCCGGGCGATGGTGGCGCACGCCTTTAATCCCAGCACTCGGGAGGCAGAGGCAGGCGGATCTCTGTGAGTTCGAGACCAGCCTGGTCTACAGAGCTAGTGCCAGGACAGGCTCCAAAGCCACAGAGAAACCCTGTCTCGAAAAAACCAAAAAAAAAACAAAAAAACAAAACAACAACAAAAAAAGTTATGGTGGCTATGGTTTCTCTCTCAATATTGAATCTCCATTTAATTTTGGGGCTATATGTGGTTGTGGCTAACTGAAACCTTGGAAAGTGAGGCCATGGTGTGGGGGGGGCACTTGTTCTTATTTACATCTTCATTTTGAATGTATTTAATTACGTGGATGGGGGATCCGTGCACGTGAGTGCAGGTGTCTGTGGAGGCCTGAGGCATCAGATCTGGAGCTGGAGTTACAGGCAGTTGGGAGTCACCGGAAGTGACTACTAGAAACCAGTTCAGGTCCTCTGGAAGAGCCGTATACATTCTCATTCTCAACTGCAGGATGACCGCTTTGGCCCCTACTTACACTGAAAACTTTTCAGTTATTAGTAAATGGTCTTTCGGAAGAGTTTCACGAATTTTCTTCCATATGATATTATTTCGTTGATGCTATCTAAAGTTTTACCACATTTGCTTGTTTTGCGTGCATATTGTAAGAAGATCATGAAAGTAGAAAGGGATCGTGGGGAGGCAGGAAGAAGAGCAAAAAGACAGAGCAAAGCAATGTAGGTGACAGGAAAGGGATGGGGACCAGTAAGAAGGGAGCAGTGGGAATAGGGAGCGCAGCGAGGGGGGACAGGAGAACAAAGTATAAGGACATCTACTTAGGAAATGCCAGAGTGACTGCTTGTACCCTGGCAAGAAAGCCACTACGGTTTATCTGAGGTGTAATCATTACTAACAGAAAACAAGAAAAATGCCATAGCGAAACCACAGCTTGGTGTGTTAACTTAAAAATTACCTTAAAAATAAAGATTATTTTTTGCAAATACAAAAATAAGTATTTTTATTTTTATGAGTTAGAAAAACAAATCAACCCACCCTCTTTAGGACTGCCAGACCCAATGCATGGAAGGTGCTTCACAGTGCTTGTTGAATCGATGGAGGATAGATGGGGCACCTTGGAGGGGGAGAGGCTGGGACCCAGGGAAGTTTGTCCTCACTCAGCCCTTCAGTCCGGCTCCTTGTCCCTTTACTACCCCACCACCATTAGCTAGGAAGACACCAAGAGCTCTAGGGAAGGGGAGGGGAGGAAAGAGCCACAGGAGCTGCTGAGCTCCAGGAGAAGGGCCTCTATGCCTCTTACACAGCAGGAAGAGAAGGCCCCAGAGCACCAGCTGAATGGTCTGCCCTTCAGTGCCCTTCAGTGGTATCTGGAGATACCACACTGTAGAATTTCACTCATTATTATCGGAGGCAGAGTAAACAAGGGAGAAGAAGAGAGGAGGGTAAGGTTACTGTGGCCAGCAACCCATCCTCTGGAATCACCCTGAGGACCCTAGGACACAGTCCTGTTTCTGACCACCATACCTCCAGTCAGGGACAGCCGAGGCCTGCTGGAGGCAGCCAGAGTGCCGAGGAGCGAGAGGGGCTGTGGCCCAGAGGGGTTCTCTCTTTCCCACTCTCCGTAAGACAGCGCATCCCTCCAGCTGAGATCGCGAGTACAGGGGACACTGTTTTCACTGGGAGTAGCTTTCCCTAGTCAAGAAAAGGAATATATTTGCACTCCGGCCCACAGAACACTCTGGAAGCTAACAGCTAATAGTTGTGGGGAGAGGAAGCCATCATATACGAGATCTGTCAGACAATTACACATTCTTGCTTTTATTATTGGTGGCAACTCTCCCACAATCCCCACCTACAGATAAGAACTCTGAGGTCCACAGAGGCTGATTGATTCACTAACGACCATATTATCATGAGGCAGAGTCAATATGCAAAGCCAACCAACCTGATTTGAGAGTCTGTGTTCTTAACCATTAACTACATCCTCTTGAGTAAAACTGTGGGTTAACTGAGCTAATCTCCCCAAGGATATATTCAGTTGGCTAAACTGACAATGGCCTTGAAACCAGAAGAGCAAAGCCAGAGCCTATTCTTAAACCCTTTGCCCCTGGCTATTCAAAATGTAAGTAAAACCTTGGTATCAGTGGGGATCATATTAGAAATACCTGATTTCAAGGCCTTATGTCCAGGTCTAATGAGTTAGAAACAGCATTTCAACAAGACCAAGAATTGACTTGTGCACCTGCTAATAGGGGCACACAGGTGAACTTTGGGCTTCTGGTTGTCTCAACTGCATAGCAATCCCCATGCCCTTCCGCTGGAACTCTTGTGCAGCCAAGGTTGGTCTTGAGCTCCTGACTCCTCCTCCCCTTGCCTTGCAAAGGCTGGGATTACAGGCATTCACCACAATGTCTAACTAAGTGTGCATGTGTGCATGAGTGCCTCCATGTACGTGTCTCTGTGTGTGTGCATACGTGTGCATGCATGGGTGCCTCTGTGAGTACAAGTGAAGGAAGTAGTCTTAGAGACTGGAGGCATCCGATGCCCCTCCTCCCTTGGGAGTTGGAGTTACAGGTAGTTCTGAGCTACCCGAACTGGATGCTAGGAACCAAACTTAGATCCTCAGGAAGGGCAATATGCATTCTAAACCCCTAAGACAATCTCTAAAGCCCCATGAGTTCTGGGGGTCAAACTCAGGTCCTCATTCTGACAAGGCAAGTACTTTACTGGCTGAGTTATTTCCCTGCCCTTCTCGTTACTTTAATCCAGAAGTTCCAATAGAGGGTTTAGGACATGGCTCAGTAGGAGATAGTAAGGGTCCCAAGAGCCCAGCATGTAGCTTCCCTTTTCTGGCCGGTACTTGACCCAGCAAGAAAACAAGGTCCAAAACACATCCCAATATGGATCATTAAAATCAACCTAAGAACATTTCAACATTAGATATTCTAAAATTTCTTTTGGTGTTGTCCGAGGCTCTAGTAAGATCCTATGTAGCCCAGGCTATCCTGTAACTTGCCATACAGACCAAGCTGGCTTTAATCTTGAGATATTTCTCCCAGCTCAGCTCTCCAAGGTCTGCAATAACTGGTATGCACCGCCGCACCTACCCAGATATCCTCAAGTTCTAAACCTTTTTTCTCCAGGCCCAGCACTCATTGGAAACATTCTTGAATATTCTGTTTTCCTTATCTCTAACTTCATAAACTATTTTAAAGTGTGTGTGTTTGCGAATGTTCTTGAATGTGCTATAAAAACAGAAAAAATAGTTGCCATCGTGTCAAAGGTCACTGCATGTGGGAAAGCAGTCCCAGATGGGGAGGAAGCGAAGCTCGGCTCTCCTGTCAGGATGCAGGAGCTGGCAGCCGCCACCTCCATCTTCAGTACCCACGAGAGCCTTCCCTTTGGTACATCTTCCTTGCCCACTAAGCTTGAGTATATATATATATATATATATATATATATATATATATACACACACACACACACACACACATATATGCTGCACTTCTCTTTACAGGGTATATTTAAAAATTCAGACTTGGGGCTTCTCTTGAAAAAAAAAAAATCCAGAGTAGCTGATGATACCAGACTACGTGCCAGCATGGCGGCAATTAGTCAAAGTCTTAGCTGGTACCGCCACTGTTTTTGTCCCTCCTGTCTCCGCCGCTCTCGATCGCCTTCTTAGTGTTGAAAACAGGGGTCAGTTGCCAGCAGTTGTTTTGTTTTCTAGCTTTAGTTATGTTTTATGTTGTGTGACTATTTCGCCTACATGTAAGTCTGTGTACCACATCCATGCCTGGTGCCCATGGAGACTGGAAGATGGTGTTGGTTCCCCCAGGACTGTTGTGAGCTGTCCTGTGAGCTGGGGATTGAACCTGGGTCCTCAGCCCAGAGCAGCCAGTGTTCTTAACCACCTAACCATCTCTCCTGCTCTACCAGCAGTTGTTTTAAACATCAAGGTGACAGCCAACCATTCCTTTTGCCCGCGTTCCCTCAGACCTTTATTTATTTATTCCACCTTTAGACATGAATTTGTAAAATGTTCTGATTTGGATCCTAGTTCTCCTAGGATCTCCAACCTCCTCACATTCCAAAATATAGCATGATCTAGCTGTCTCTGAGCCACGATGGAGAATTAATTTGTCAATGATCTTAGGTACTGATATTTATTGAACTCTCGTTGTGTCCCCAGCTCTGCACTTGTGCTGTGGATGACTTAGAGGCATGCACGCAATTTAAAATTCATTAAGAAATAGGCCTTGCGCCTATAAGAGAACCAGAAGACAGTGTGAGAGGTTAGGACGAACGCCGAGTCTTGGCAGGAACGTGTGGGGTAGGATTTGGGACAGCCGGGTTTAGAGCAGCTCCTCGGGGGAAGGAAGTGAGTGTGGGGATGACTAAGGTATGACGAAGTGTGGGTAAAATTGGACTGAAACAGATGTGGCTGGGGTAGACATGAGGCAGGGAGCACGTTATCAGGGGAGACAGGAAGGATGGAGAGGCTGCTGAGGGACCACATCCAGAAGACTCCAGATAGATTCGAATTTGGCAATAGGGAAGCAGCTAATGCTTCTAGAACGTCACAGCTTCTCACATGGCCTCACCTACTCCATCTGTCCTGGTCCTATCATATATGGCAATACCCTGAAAGAAATGAAGGCCTCTCTACCTTACATATCTCTGGCACCCCAGCATGAACTCTGAATGTTGTCTAGAAAGGAGTTTCTAGGATTTTGTTATGCGCCCGTGTGACGTCACCCCCTGGGAAAAGGCGGTGTGGCACGTAAAGAGCCTCTGGTGCGTGCTTTTGAATATGTCAGTCAATCAACAAATGGATGCTGCAGATGTGAAGGGAAAAGTACCGGCTAGGGTCATGTGTGGAACTGGAAATCAAGAATAAAGAAGCGCCGGGTGGTGGTGGCGCACGCCTTTAATCCCAGCACTCGGGAAGCAGAGGCAGGCGGATCTCTGTGAGTTTAAGGCCAGGCTGGTCTACAGAACAAGTTCCAGGACAGGAGCCAAAAAAAAAAAAAAAAAAAAAAAAAAGAGAGAGAGACTAAAGAAGCATCTCAAGCTGGGCGGTGGTGGCGGCACACCTTTAATCCCAGCCAGCACTCAGGAGGCAGAGGAAGATGGATCTCTGTGAGTTTGAGGCTAGCCTGGTTCCAGGACAGGCTCTAAAGCTACAGAGAAACCCTGTCTCGAAAAGGAAAAGAAAGAAGAAAAGAAGAGAAAAGAAAAAAGAATAAAGAAACAGATTAATAGAGCTTGGTGCCAAATTGATTTTGGTGACCAAAAAGCACAGAGAGTTACCCATTATGGTGGGGGAGCCTATGGTTCTCCTGATGGCATCCAGAAGGACAGAGGGGGCCTTGTGAGGGATCTGAGTCTATGCCTACACAGCAGCCAGCTCTCCCAGCATGCAACCAGGTGTCCTTCCTTACCTGCGTTGGTCTTGTTGATCTGAATCTTCTTGCTCCTCCTGGAAAAGATCAAAGTTAAGGAGAAGAACATTAAATCAGGTGGGGTTTTGTGTGTTGTTTCTTTGTTTTTTGAGACATGATCTTATCATAGTCTTAAATTCACTATGGAGCTGAGGACGATTCTGAACGCCTGACCCTCTTGCCTCCTGAGTGCTGGAATTATAGCCGTGCACCAGCGTGCCTGGTTTATGCAATAGGACTGTGGATCAAACCTTGGCTTTGTGTGTGCTGCCACAAACACTCTACACCCTGAGCTACATGCTCTGTCCTGAAGTGACATTTCAAAGCTTATCCCTAGTTAGGGATTTAGAGACAGATATAAATATGGAAAAGGCCAGCTGTGGCTACACCGGGTGGGTGTGATGCATACTGTTTCCAGAAGAGAAAGGGGAAAGAGGAGGTGGGATGGAAGGAGGTAGGGACCAGAGCCCAGGGCTCTGATATGTCTGAGGAGGAGGACCGTGGCCCTATCATGAAGCTTACATCTCTGTCATGCAAGCTCTTTACTGTTCGGTGGCAGGTGCAGCAGCAAGTGAGCAAAAACTGGCAATAACTGCAACCAGCCTGGAAGGTGCCTGAATTTGAAGCATTAACACGTGGAACTTTGTTCTGGGAAACCAAAGAAGCTACTGAGATAACATGGAGGCAGAAGTGATTCTCTCCACTCTTCTTTTCCAAATCTCTCTGACCCATTTGATACAGTCAGTCCAGACCAGTTGAGCTGCTTATCTGGTCTGTCTGAGTCTCTTCTTCCCTCCCAATCAACTGTCAGGCTACATCTAGAGTGACCTTTTCAAATGCAAATTGTATCACAGCACCTCTAGGCGTCAAATGCTGCAAAGGCTCCCTCCCATTGAAAGTAGGAAATCCTCCACACAGCATCTCCCCCTGCTTGGTGGGGCTTCAGCCTATTTCTCCCTGTTCTCTGACCCAACGACCTTCTTCCTCTTTCCCTAAACCAATCAGGTTTCTTCCTCTGGACAAAGCCTCAGTCATTTGTTTTTTCAACCTTCCTGGCTCTCTACCTCCCTTGTTCTTTTTGTCTAATGCCTATTTCTTTTTAGGGGCTTAGCTCCCTCTAACCTTCCAGAATGAAAGACCAGAGATTGGTGGTAGGCCCCCCAGGAACCCCACTTCCCTTTTCCTTTGGGGGTAGAGCATCTAATTTTGTGAGGTATTGTTGTTTTGAGACAGTTTAGTCTAGGTTGACTTCAAACTCACAGGAATCTTCCTGCCCCAGCCTCCTAAGTGTTGAGATTACAGGCATGTACCACCATCTCAGACTGAGGACACTTAATCTGTGTATCTAAAGGAGAATGTGCTTATTAGCCTCCCCTGAAGCTAGTTTTGGTCTATGAGACTGAGTTCCAGCCAGTAACTCAGAATGCAATATATGCAAAAGAGTCTGTGGTGATTTGAATGAAACACACACACACACACACACACACACACACACACACACACACACTCATAGGCTTGAGTATTTGAATACTCAGTCCCCAGTTGGTGACCCTGTTCAGAGAGGTTTAGGTGGCGCAGTCTTGGGGAAATGTGTCACAGAGCGTGGGCTTTGGGATTAAAATCTTGTCCCACTTCCAGTAAGATCTCTTTGCTTTGTGTTTGCATTTGACAATGTGAGCTATCAGTTTCCTGTTTCTGCTGCCACACCTGCCTCTAGTTGCTATGGCTCCTAGTCATGATGGGCTCTTGTTACTCTGCACCCAGAAACCCATCCATACCTCAGTGCATCTAAGTTGCCTTGATCGTGGCATTTTATCACAGCAATAGAAAAGTAGCTAATATAGTGTCCTATAAATAGTAAACTATCTGGGGATTGTGGTCATGCCTATACTCTCAGGCAGGAAGATCCCGAATTCTGAGCCAGCATTGTCAAGACAGACGCTGTTTCAAACAACAAAAAAACCATAGTAGCCAGGTAGTGTGGCACATGCCTGTCGTTCTAGCACTTAGGAGAATTGGGGGTTCAAGGTCTCTCACTAGTTACTTAAATTTCAGGCCTGCTGTGATTGTATCTGTGATTTAGTAATTTGACAGTTTAAAACTTTTGACTGTCCTGGAACTCACTTTGTAGACCAAGTTGGCCTTGGATTCACTGAGATTTGCCTGCCTCTGCCTCCCCAAGTGCTGATTAAGGGTGTAAGTCATCACGGCCCAGAATATGACATTCTACATAACCATTTTTTAATTACAGTTTTCTGTATACAGAAACAATCTTTTATACAGTGACAATCTTTTGACAAACTGTTAAATCTTTCCCAAGACCATTAGTAACACACATTAATATTTCTTGAGATAGCACTCATATCTGCTTCTCGATCTGACAAAGAGCATGCTAAAGGCGTGGTACTTATGAACTCCCAATCCCAACAGTATCCGGATGCGGCTTTCTACTATCTTTTAGGTGTTACAGAACAGAAAGCTGGGGCACCAGTCTGAGAGCCTTCAACCACTCAGAGAGACCGTCTCTAGGCTCTCTTGCTTTTCAGCCTCCCACCCCAACACTATTCGGTTTGCCTCTGAGTTACTCTAACTGGTTCCTATTGTGATAAGCCCCTCCTCGTGGGTTGATAGACAGCTGAGTGGTAGAGCCCTTGCTTAGGAAGCTTGAGGCCCCAAATTCAACACCCAAGCTGAAGGGAGGGGGGTATCTCTTCTTCTATGTGTCACCAGGAATGGTGGCCCAGATTTCCTTCTAATTCCAGCATTTGGGAGGGAGAGGCAAGAGGGTTGGGAATTCAAGATCGTTCTTGACCACATAGGAAATTTTTTTTTTTTTTATTGAGAAAAGGAAAAAAAAAACAAGTTTCCACCTTCTCCCAGCCTCCCATTTCCCTCCCCCTCCTCCCACCGTTCTCTCCCTCCCATCACTCCTCTCACCCTCCCTCTCCAGTCAATAGAGTAGTCAGAGTTCATTTCCCTGTGGAAAGTTCAAGGTCCCTCCCCCCTCCGTCTATATTTAGGAAGGTGAACATCCAACCACATAGGAAATTTGAAGTCAACCTGAGCTGCATGAGATTCTATCTTAAAGCAAAAAAGTTCCTTCTCTTTGACACTTCAGTTTTCTCTCCTGGTGATATTTACTAATTCAGTTTTTGGTTTTCCTTCTCCATTTGTAGCCCAAGCTAGTCTGGAACTCATTCTGTTGCCCAGGCTAGCCTCAATTTTGAAAGAGTCTGTTTGTCTCAACCTCTTTCTCAGGGCTGGAACAACAGCAATGGGTCACCACACCGGACTTCCTGTCTCCCATATCACACTGAATCATCTATACTACAGGGACATTTCTTCAGGCATGGAGAAGACAGGCCTGTATCCTGGAGCATCCCAGGAGACAACACTTTAGGAACAACCTCAGGGGGACTGGAGAGATGGCTCAGAGGTTAAGAGCACTCACTGACTGCTCTTCTAGAGGTACTGAGTTCAATTCTCAGCAACCACATGGTGGCTCACAACCATCTGTAATGAGATATGGTGCCCTCTTCTGACCTATAGGGATATATGTGGGTATAATACTGTATACATAATAAATAGGAACAACCTCAGGAGCTCTATGAAATCCAAACAGAGGCCCAGTCAATGGGGAAACGAACCCAGGACACAGCAAGGTCTAAAGCAATGCAGTATGCCTCTGTAAAATTAGATGCTGGGTTAGGATTTAACTCTCCTTCTCCCGTGCCTGTTACTAACTCATTTTCATGCTGAAGAAGTATTTCATTTCTACACACCTCCTCTGGAGTCAGGCCTACCTCGCTTGCTGTGTGGAGATAAAGGCAATGACAGCAGGACCGTCCTGAGATTATCACTCCCTGACTGTGTCACGTCCCTGACTGCGCTCCTTCACTCAGGGTCTCGCTGCTGGGGTCTTCCGGGTTAACCTGATTTAAATCATGTACCTGTACTGTTTCCGCTGATGCAAATCGGCAAAGATCTGCGAGAGGGCCTCACTCTCGCCCTTGGCCATCAGCTGCATGAGGCTCTCGCTGGGCCGGGGACCTTGAGGTTTCTTCGGCACTAACTGTACAGAGAAGGAGCAAGCAAAGCAAGAGGTTAAGCCGGGCTGGCTTCATTTTCTCAGTACCAGGGCTCTAACGTCTGAAACATCAGGACCCAACCATTCCCATGAGGCAGCCATTCCGGCTTCACGGGAACGAGTCTCTTGGTTGGTAGCTAAGTATTTGGTATAAACGTCCTTTGGTGCCTTAAAGGTGCAAACATATAATTAGTATCGTTAAACTTGCTAATATGAATTTTAATACCTAGTGCTACTTGCTTTATATTTAAATGTATATATATATATTATGAGAAATTCATGCTTAAAAAATGAGTTCCTCTAATAAAAATCCTCTACGCAGCTGCTTTGTGGGTAGGCAGTGTACTTGGACCTGCACGAATGAGTCCACACTGAGTGTTTTCCTCCATCATTTTCCACCCGATATTTAAGACAGGTCTTTCGCTGAACCTGGCTCTCACTGACTCCACCGAGTTGGCTGGTCAGCGAGTCCCAGGGATCCTCCCCAAGGGGGCCAATCAATCAACTGACCGTCAGATAGCTCTCAGAAAATCTGATGCACCTAAAGACATACTGAGGAGATGGGAAGAATAATTATGCCATTAATAAAATAATGTGCTTTTCGTTCCTTGAAGCCCCCTCCCATACACTTGCTCCCAGAGACTCACTATTAAACCTGCTCGTTTTTCTGTGCCTCAAAAACTGTAGCTCTTCCTTTTCTTGTTTACCCCCTTTTCATATACTGCCCAAAGCAAAAGCACAAAGCTCAGTACTTGGGCTTTCTCAATGTTTCTCTGAAGACTCTACCCCATGACCCATTCTTTTTTTTTTTTTTTTTTCCTTTCAAAACTGGGTTTCTCTGTAGCTTTGGAGCCTGTCCTGGAACTTGCTCTGTAGACCAGGCCAGCCTTGAACTTACAGCCTACAACCTATTCTTTTTTTTTCTTCCTATTTATTTATTTATTTTTGGCGTCTTTGTTATTTTTATTTGAGGGTTTTATTGTTACTATA
Source organism: Microtus ochrogaster (assembly GCF_000317375.1). Classification (NCBI taxonomy): domain Eukaryota; kingdom Metazoa; phylum Chordata; class Mammalia; order Rodentia; family Cricetidae; genus Microtus; species Microtus ochrogaster. Next base: position 5,917,480 of record NW_004949102.1, on the reverse strand, counting down.
GGGACAAGGTATTCTCTTCTGCCAGGGCACAGGGTGACCTCAAACTTGTTGTTACAACCTATTCTTAAGTTGCTTGCCAACTTCCCTTGTTGAACACTCCTGATATCTCGGACCATAACTCAAAGGCATGAATAAATCAGACCCTGCCTCAAACAAATACAACACCCACATGGTTCCAAGTCCATGCGTTGCAGCAAGCGCCTGTACTCTAAGCACGTGGAAGCTAAAGCAGGAGGCTGGAAGTCGTAGGCCATCCTGAGTTCTGCAGCAGGATCCAGCTTCAAACAGAACTACAACTACATTTACAAGGGTACTGCCACAGGGAATCATGTAGGGGTAGGTTTAACAAAAGGATGTTGAGGTTGGGGATTTAGCTCCATGGTAGAGTGCTTGCCTAGCAAGTGCAAGGCCCTGGGTTGGGTCCTCAGCTCCTAGAAGAGAAAAGAATTAGAGAAGAGAGAAGGTAATGAAAGGATGTCAACGAGTAAAGAGCTTGATGCCCAGAATGCACGTAAAATCAGGTGCAGCAGCTCACGTATGGAACCTCAGAGTGCCTGTGGTGAGATGGGAACCAGAGACAGGAGAATCCACAAACGGTCGAGGGCCAGTGAGCCTGGAGTGCACATAGGAGAACCAGGGACCCTGTCTGAAGTAAGGTAGAAGATGAAGATTGACACCTGAGGTGAGCTGTCCTCTGACACCTACATGTGTGCCATGGCACGTGTATACTTGCACATGTACACAAACACACACACATCACACAGGGTGCAAGGAGGGAGGAAGAGGTGTTAAGAATAGATAACGAAAAAGCTAAAAATTCCCTCATGGGCTAGGGAGTCAGTAATAGTACTTGTGAAAGAATTAGGACCTGAGTTCAGATCCCTAGCATTTGTGTAAAGAGCCATTCACAGCAACGCCCACCTCTAACCCTAGCACTGGGGTGAGGGGTTGGGGAGCAGAGACAAGAGAATTGCTGGGGCTTGTTGGTCGCTAGCCTAGCAAAAATCCCTCAAGCTCCAGGTTCCATGAAATACCCTATCTCAGAGGAATAAGGTAAATAGCAAGAGGAAAATACCTGAAGTCTTCCTCTGGCTTCTGCATGCCCCTCACAGTGCATACCACCACCCAACACACACACATATGTATACACACATGCATATGCTTAAGCACATGTACATGCATGCACACATCCATACACATGCATGCACACACAGGCACACATGTACACACATGCATATGCACGCACACATGCACACACATGCATGCATGCATGCATTCACACACGCACGCACACATACACACGCATGCACGCACACATGCAGGCATACCAGAAAAGTCTCTTTTGACCTGGCATGGTTGAACATGCCTGTAATCCCAGGACTTAGGAGCTAGAGAAAGGAGGTTCAGGATTTCAAGGCCAACTTTGGCTACACAATGAGTTTGAGGCCAGCTCAAAAAAGCCAAACAAAAAAATAAGCAAAAACAAAGCCCTTCTCTCTTGTTGATGGTTGAACAACTGTGTGCCTTTACTGGAAGCATAGTTATTTAGAAAGGGGTATTCTGTGCTTACAAATGTTACCATGTCTGGCATAAAGTTAAAGCTGAGGGCATCTACTTCAAGAACTCAGCAGCAGCTGCTCAAATCTCCCTTCTCCAACTCTGGTCTTGACTGAAGGCTGGCAATGGGGATTTCTTACCTCGGACTTTCCACATGGGCTGCAGAGGCTCTTGGGTACCAGGCAGTGAGTGACCAGAATGCTAGGGTCCTTGGTGGTGATGGACAGACCCTTCTGCAGAATTTGAACCAGGCGGATCCAAAAGAGGAAGACAATCTCAGGGTGGTCAGGGTGGAGCTTTAGGAAGTAGATCTTCTCAGTGACTGTCCTCAACCTCAGGACACGTTCATGGTGGTCACAGATCTGAAGCTCCACAAACTTCAAAGGAAGAATACTAAGACACAGAAGAAGACACCTGGACAACCCCATCACTTTGACATGTCTCCTTAAGGGTGGGGGCTTTTAGAGGCAGGAAAGAGAGCTCTTGAGCAGTGGTGCTAAACTCTGGGGAAGGCAGATTTCCCTGGAGCCCTTGATGCGGACTCTCAGAGACAATCCCAAAGATTCAGATTCAGCCGGTCTGGGCTGTGGCCCTGGGACCTGCCTCTCTCGCACTGACACGATTCTCATGCCAGTATTCCCTGGGTCCCGTCACAGATGGAGCTCAGGAGTACGGTAGATTTTGCCATTTCCTCCTTGAAAATGCAAAGGGAGCTGACCCACCTGCACAACTTGTTCATTCAAGGACCTGGCTTAGATATGACATTAGTCACCTATAGGGGGCAGTACTTGCTACAGGTACACCAACATCATAATGGAGAGCTCCGCACGAGGTAGCTCGGAGGGATGAAGGGGTTTCCTGGACCTCTGGTAACATCTAGAGATTCTTGAGATGATTTGCAGACTGTGTAAGGAAGCCTTTTGTGGAGTGAATGTCAAATATCCCCAGACGCTTACTTGTTTGAACACGCGGTCCCCAGCTAATGGTGCCATTTGGGAAGGTTGTATACGGAACCTTTAGAAGGAGGAAGTGGATCACTGGGGGCGTGGCAGGGGAGAGCGTTGAGATTTTACAGCCAGACCTCATTTCCTGTTCTCTGCTTCCTGTTTAGATGCAATATCATCAGCCAGCTTCCTGCTCTTGCTACCATGTCTCCCCTTCCCCGCCACAACAGGCTCTGTCCCCGTGGAACTGTAAGCCAAAATGAACCCTCTCTTCCCTAAGCTGCTTTTCATTAGGTTATTTATTTGTTTTTTTTTTAATCACAGCAACAGAAAGGAAACGGATACAAGGCCCAAGCATCAAGATGGACGGTTCTATCCCAAGCCTTATGCTACCATTTGCTACAGCCCTAAGCGGGACTTCGGCAGTTTGCTTTATAGAGGAAAACTGCAGCCAGTGACATGTGATACAGAAATTGAGTCTAGTTAGCTGCGCACCCTGGACCGAAGAGAACATGACCTCCCCCGAGCAGCCCTCCACCCGCCAGTCTCACGGCCTCATTACTCCTTAACAGGAGGCTCGGAGGTTTAATGTCAGAAGCGTGAAGCAGGAAGACAAGCTTGGAGACCAGCCTCCACTCCTGTCCCTGAGCTTCCCTTTGCCCCAAATAACTTGTTCTTCCTGTGAAAGGCCTGTCTTGTCTCACCTGACTTGTGTGTGTTATATGCATGTATGTTTGTCAGGCGTGAGCTTGCCCATGCATGTGTTTGTGTATGGAAGCCAGAGTTCAATGCCACTGTCTTCCCCTAGTGCAGTCCACTACTTAAAAAATGTTTGTTTGCTTGCTTGCTTGTTTTGAGACAGGGTCTCACTATGTAGTTCTGCCTGCCCTGGAACTCACTATGTAGACCAGGGCGGCCTAGAACCCACAAAGATCCACCTACCTCTGCCTTCCAAGTGCTGGACTGGATTTAAAGGCATGTGTCACCATGCCCAGTCTAAAATTTTATTTTATTATTTGTAGTTATGTGTACGGGGATTTGTGTGCGTGTCTATCTGTGCACCACATGTATGCAGTGCCCACATTATCCAGAAGTGTCTGGTGTCCTGAGACTGGACTTACAGACAGTTGTTGGCTGCTATGGAAGAGGAGCAAGTGCTTTTAACCACCGAGCCATCTCTCCCGCCATCTTTTTTAAAGGGGCAGTTGCTTAAGAAAGAAAAGGAGCACGCGTTGCTCTTGCAGAAGACCTGCCAATCACAGGGTGACTCATAACCATTTATAACTCCAGGAGATCTGACTCTTTGCAGGCACTGGGCACTTACATGGCACACAGACAGACATGCAGGCAAAACATTCACATACTTAAAACAAAATCAGAACTTTAAAAAATGTAAGAAAAAAGGCACTCATGAGGAAGGGAGTGGGCTTGTGAGTTGGGAAGACAGTCACTCAAAAACTTCCATCAAAATGATTGAGACATTGCTCGTGGAATCCCGAGCTTATGGTTTTTTCATCTGGCTAGACTAGCTGGCTCGTCCCTAGGATCCACTCTCTTCCTCTAACCCCTTGCACTATCTCTGGGGTTCCAGGCACACATTGTACTTGGCTTTTTGCATGGCTGCTGATAATTCAAACTCGGAAGCTCATGCGCATCATCCGTCTCCCCATGAGACACGTTTCCCCACTCCCACCCACCTGTGTATGCATGTGTTTGGGGGTGTGTGTGTGCAAGTACATGGAGGTCAGAGGTTAACCCCAAGTCCCATTTCTTCAGCGTTTTCCACCTTGGTTTGTTTGTTTATTTATTTATTTATTTATTTATTTATTTAAAATCAGAGTCTCTTACTAACCCTGGAACTTATTAGCTAGGCTAGGCTGGGTGGGTAGCAGACCCCAGGATCTCCCTACCTCTACCTCCCCCAGGGCTGCAATTACCATGTGAACCACCATACCCATTTTTTTTAAACACGGGTTCTGGGGATATAAAGTCCAGGTCTCCTCGTGTTTGCACAGCAGGCACTATGATTGGACTACCTCCCCAGCCTCCTACTTGTCAATCTAGAGCAGCCAGTAGCCAGGCACCGTGGTGCATGTTTGGAATCTAAGCACGCAGAAGGAGGAGGCAGGTGGATCAAGAATTCAAGGCCAGCCTTGACTGCAGAGTAGGTTCATGGCTAGCCTGGGCCATAAAAGATCTTGTTTAAAACAAAACAAAATAATAAAATTCCAAGTAACGTCACTGTAGTGACTTCTCAGTTCACCCCATCTGGAGCTTAGTACCAGGCAGCCTCCACCTCAGCCTGCCCTTTACCCCGCTCATCCCTCACTCCCATCTGCATTGCTTACCTCTTCAGGATGATGCTCGGGGCTGTAGATGGTCTGTTCCATGTCTGGCTTTGCCCCTGATGCCATTTGACTCTGGCCATAAGGAGGATGTTTGGAAGGGGTAGGCAAGGCACGGAGGAGGTCACCCCAAGGGCCATTGTGTTGGAGGCTTTGTAGATTTCTTTCCAGTTTCTGCCCCCACTTCTGACCTGCAATGAAGCCCCCGGGGCCCAGCCTGAGCATTTGCAAAAAGCAGCAAGATATTTCAGCCGAGTTTCTTTACTCGGCACTGATCTTTGGTTTTGATAGCTCTGACTGGCCTAGAACTCACTGTGTAGACCAGGACCAGAGAGATTGCCAGCCTTTGCCTCCTGAGTGTGGGGATTAAAGGCACGTGCCTCCACACTATGATAGTCGTTTAGCTTTTTTGTGGGAAGAAGGCCATGCTGTGTTGTGGGAGTGTTTAGCAGCATCCTTGGCCTCTGTATCCTGGATGCCCTTAGCAAACTCGCATCCAAATTCTGACAACTGAAAATGTCCTCAGACATTGCCAAATGTCCCTTAGAAATGAGGACTTAAGCATTGCTTTTTGGCAAATATTTTAACCTGTATTGGTTTGAAGACTCTAGTGGGGCTTATGGATGTTTTTTAAATTATTATTTTTTTTTAGTTATTTAAACAAGAAAAAAAATGAAGCAAAACAGAGACTTACTCTATAGCCCAGGATAGATTCATTCTTAAGGGCATCCTCCTGCCTCAACCTCCCGAATGCTGGGATTACAGACTGTACCACCAGGTAGAATTTTTAAATAAGACTTAAAGGACCTACTATTAACACAGAGCAAGAAACGTAACTTAGGAGTTCCTTGGTATCTGCTTCGTGTCTATAGATATTCCCTTGACAGTTTCCTGACTTTGCTTTGAAAACAATCATCCTCATAGTCCTTCCTTCAAAGTTCTGTCTGGCTCAAGGGGAGCCCAGGCAAGGAGATAAAAACACACCAAGTCAGCCGGGCAGTTGTGGCACACGCCTTTAATCCCAGCACTCGGGAGGCAGAGGCGGGCGGATCTCTGGGAGTTCGAGGCCAGCCTGATCTACAAGAGCTAGTTCCAGGACAGCCTCCAAAGCTACAGAGAAACCCTGTGTCAAAAAACCTCACTGCCTTAACTTGGCATCAGGTGATAGACCTGAAAAGAACATAAATTAGGGATTCCAGTGCCGCATCCTCCACTCAGCAAAGGATGCCCGCTAATTCTCCTGCATCAGCTCATCTCCCACGGCGGTCCTAAGGATAACTCTTTGGGTCCCATCTCGGGAACGGGTTTAGAAGAATCAAGGAGGGCCGTTCTGAGTCACCCAAGAATACCTGGACAAAGTTGCTTTCAAACACCACAGAGTTAGGAAACAGGTTGAATTCTGGAGAACGAACCATCTGGCAGAGCAGTCCTTCCTCCACTCCTAGGCCCACTCCAGGGTTCGGCTCCCCTTCCACAGGCAAGAGACCCCTGAATTTTTCCCAGGCATTCAAGGAAGGGAAGGTTGGATAAGGTCTTATAACTTTTACAGTCTTCTTCGAGTTCCACCAAGACTGTCTAGGTGGAACTGATGTCATCCTGTTTGCACATGCTCAGGGGCCCTCTGCACAGTTGTCCTGGGATCTCTTTCTTCCCTTCTGACCCTGGGCCGCTGGCCAAGGCCTGGGGGGCAGCTGGTCAGCTCACAATGATGAATGGATGACATCATGAAAAACCACAGTAGGCCTGCAAGAAAGGGAAGCGGGGGAGCCTCCCATTTCCTCCCGAGACAGTGTTGGTCACTTACGCACTAACATCCCAAGTCCTTCTCTGGGGCCTACGTGGAACAGTCACAGAGCTTTCTAGGAAAGCCTGAGGCAGTTAGGAAGCTCCTGCTACTTACTGCCCAGAAGGAAGGCCCTTCCTGACTCTCAACCTTCCCTGACCTGTGTGTGTGTTTGTGCGTGTGTGTAATGTGTGTGTGTGTGTGTATGTGTATGTGACATGTGTGTATGTGATGTGTGTGCATATATGTGTGTGATATGTGTGTATATGTGATTGTGTGTGTATGTGATGTGTGTGTGCCTGTGCGTGTGTGTGGTGTGTGTGGTGTGTATGTTGCTGGGGACTGAACCCAGGGCCCCTCACATGCTGTATGAGCCACCCAACTTTATCCCCAGCTCACACAGAACATGAACTTGCCATATTTCTGCCTCAACCTTCTCACTTCTGAGAGGATGGACCTGCAGCATGAAGTTCAAGCTCCCGCATTTACTTTACATTTAATTGAGTGACTGATGGATGTGCACGCATGGGTGAGTGTGTCACAGCATGTGTGTAAGTCAGAGAACAACTTACGGGAATCAATTCCACTGCACAGGCTCTGGGGATCAAACTCGGTTCATCAGGCTCAATGGTTAGGTACTCGCCTTTATCTGCTGAAGCATCTCACCACTGAGCAATCCTGCTGGCCTACTCCCTTACTCTCTTAGAGAAAATTATCCTAAACAATGCAAAGAGCTGATGGCTAATCATCTATTCAATACTCATTTCCAGGATCTCACATGATATCATCCCCCCACCACACACCCTGATTTAGCATGACGTCAGCCTCTCACACTCTGGCTTAACATGGCATGAAGCTCCCACACTCTGATTTAGCGTGACCTCTCCCTGCACCCTGATTTACATGCAAGAACCATTTCTGCTTCTAGAAGAGCTGCTGGTGCCTGCTCTCTGCCCGCTATGGCTGATTGCAGCTGCAGGATCTTGTTCCCTTAGGAAATCAAAACTGAAGGAGCAGGAGAAGCAATAAGTTTCTTACAAGGCTGACTGTGGAAGGGTACCAGTTGGCAGGGACACCACCATATCCTGTATCTTCCCCAAGAGCCAGAGAAAGAAAAAATAATCCAAATAGTGGGCATGGTGTGGCTCAAAGAACCAAGCAGGCTGACAACTATTCAAAGTCAATTTAAGGAGACATAGTATTCTAACTTGGACAAAATTCTAGGAGTTGTTAATGTATCACCATCAAGGTCAAATGTGATAAATAGAAAAATGATTTGGCCACCAGATAGATATACAAAGGACAGGCCTAGATGTTACTCCTGTATTTCATTATAAAGTCAGGAAGAGGCTGAGCATCATGAAGTCTTCCTGGTCTGGTTCCATCAGCCCTCTCCCCTGGTCACGAGGCTACACTGCCCAACTCCTTGGGAAGCGATGAGGTGCCCAACTCACATTCCTCGTTTTCATCTGCTTACAGTGTGGGGTAAAATGCCTCCCCCTTGTGAGATTCTCTAAGGATGGAGTAATAGACCACACCCTGTGGTTTGCATCCCCCTGGAAACCAAAAATACAATATAAAAGTGATGGCTGTTAACAAGCTGTGCACCTTTCACAGTTGGCGCTTAACCACAGCACAGCCTGCTGCGCTAGATGCCGGGCTCGAGAAATGTAGCCACCGAGACATCCCAAAGTCAACTGGTAAGTTGACTCTGTTCTTTTCCATCTAGGGACACTAAGCCGGTTTCCGCGGTGTTCCTTGACCTTCAGTGAAAGGATGCTTTAGCACTAGTCTAGAAAGTTAATTATAACAGCACTTTTGGCTCTAAACAAGATGCTGAACAATTGTATCAATGGTGTTTCCAGGTGTCTATCTTCTCCTTGACCCCTAGCCTTCCAACACCAGTGCTTCAAGTTATTTTAATTACAATGTAATATACCCCAATACTTCTTCCACTTCTTTCTGTTAAACACAACATTGTTTACAACTGTGAAAAAAAAAGGAATAAAAGAGAGACCAAAGAAATAACCTTAATATTAAAAAATTCTTTTAGACATAGTATATCCATTTGATGTCCATTTCTGGGGCACGGAAATTGCTGACATTTACTTAGACATAAACCATCTAGAATAAAAGTACATTGCTTCTTCTACAAGTGACTTCTCTTGCATCTAGGTAAGGCTATGCGACTATTCTATTGAAAGACATATAAGCTCAAGTAAAATTTCTGGGAGCAATTATTTTAGGAAGAAGGCATCCCTCTCCTTTACTCCCTATTCCTATCTCCCTCCCTAGTCCCCCCCCCAAACTGGAATAAAATTTCCATTCCAAACCTGAACTGTGAATTTCTATTTATGAAAAAAAAAACAAATTAGGAATTTTTAACATGTATGTATTATTTTGTATGTGGCTGTATATGTGGGGTGGTGCTGTAGCACATGTGCAGGGGTTGGAGTGAGCCTGCTCACTTCTGCCACCATGTGGGGCCCAGGGATTGAGGCTCTGCTGTAGACTTACCCATGTCCACAACCCAAATTTGGATTTTTGAAATTAGACTGAGTCAAACCTAAAACTGGCTGAAGCTACATAGACCTCTTGCTCACTCATCAGAACAATTTTGCAGCAAATGGTAAACTGTTCGCCACAGTTCTAGGTGATAACAAAGTTAATTTGCAGGGTATCTGAACCTTAGTATATAAACTTGTGGCTTCTGGGGAGGGTGACTGTTTCCTTCAACACTAGAAAACGCTGCTCCTGTGCTCCTCGCGTGTTAGGTGGTGCTGCTGCTACCATAATGACCATTCTTTGAATATTTGATGGTGGCAGCTGTGGAGACTTCTGGAAGGGCGTGTTCTGATGCCTGCTCAAAGTGACCAGAATCTCTGGGTGTCAGTCAGGGCTGGACCAGCCTCTGTGCAGCTTAAGGCTTGCTATTTAAAGATTTCTCTTCTTTCCTTTCCTTTCCTTTCCTTTCCTTTCCTTTCCTTTCCTTTCCTTTCCTTTCCTTTCCTTTCCTTTCCTTTCCTCTTTCCTTCCTTCCTTCCTTCCTTCCTTCCTTCCTTCCTTCCTTCCTTCCTTCCTTCCTTCTTTCCATTTTCCTTTCTTTTTGTTCTTTTCCAGACAAAAATCTCACTATATAGCCCTGGCTGTCCTGGAACCTACTTTGTAGACCAGTTAGGCCTCACACTCACAAAAGTCTACCTGCCTCTGCCTTCCAAATGCTGGGATTAAATGTTGTGCGTCACCATGCCCTGAAAGGGTTTTTTTAAGGTTAGGTAGAGGAGAGCATGGAGTTTGTCTTTATTGGGTACAGAATGTCTGCTTAGCCGTGTGAGCCACTTCTGGAGAGGGATGCGTAGTGATGGCTACTCCACTGTGAATATGAGTAATTTCACTGCACTGTGCCAAAAAGCTGGAAATGGTATCACTTGTGCTGTTATTTTAACTATAAAAAAGATATCTGGACTTTAAAAGACAATGTGAAAACCCCCCAAAAGTGTGACAAGAAATCACCCCAGGCTGGTGGGTGTGACTCACAGCGCAGATTCTTCTAACGAGTGTGATGCTTGGGTTTCGCTTTCAGTATACAAAAAGATTATTAAAACTTTTTTGGCCGGGCGGTGGTGGCGCACGCCTTTAATCCCAGCACTCGGGAGGCAGAGGCAGGCGGATCTCTATGAGTTCGAGACCAGCCTGGTCTACAAGAGCTAGTGCCAGGACAGGCTCCAAAGCCTGTCTCGAAAAGCAAAAAAAAAAAAAAAACAAAAAAAAAGGAAAAGAAAAAGAAAAAAAAACTTTTTTGGGGGGACAAAGTCACACTCAAGCCCAGGTTGCCCTGGAACTCATTACGTGGCCAATTGAGCTTGCACACTTGGTGGTCTTCTTACCTCAGGCTCCCACGTTCTGAGATTACAGGAGTAAGCTACTTTGTCTAGCTCTAATACGTGTGTGTGTGTGTGTGTGTGTGTGTGCATGCACATGTGTGTGCATGCATGGGCATGTGTGGGCATGCGTATGTTGGTATTGGGGATTGAATTCAGGTCCCTGCAAATACCAGATAAATGTTCTATCACTAACTTACACCTCCAGCCCTTAGATAATTAAAAAAAAAAAGCCCAGAATACTCCTAATTTTTGGAGAACATTATAACTTTGTATGGTTTGTGTGAGTATAGGTATGTGTAAAGCCAAAACATTGTATTGGGGTTTTGGTTTTGTTTCAGAATGCAGTCTTAGGTATTCAGGTTGGTTTGACCTCACTATGTTGAAGATGACCTTGAACACTTGATTCCCTGGTATCCGGCTCCTGCATTGAGACTAACAAGCCCACCCACCATTAATGCTCTCGTATTCTATTGTTCCACAGACTTTTGGTCACTACTTTCATTTACTCAACACTACAGTTGTGTTCATATGTTTTCATCTTGCGCCACCAGAGGGTACATTGCAATTTCGCTAAGCAGCTAAATTATTGCCACATCTGGCTTATTAAAATCAGTATCCAACCCAAGAGCTCACCTTTTCCCTTGGTTTGTTTTTATCTGGTAAAGTCTCTTTCTTAGGGTACTAATAGTGAAAGCATTAGTGAGCTGTGTGCAGGATGCTCCTTTTTTTTTTTTTTTTTTTGGTTTTTCGAGACAGGGTTTCTCTGTGGTTTTGGAGCCTGTCCTGGAACTAGCTCTTGTAGACCAGGCTGGTCTCGAACTCCCAGAGATCCGCCTGCCTCTGCCTCCCGAGTGCTGGGATTAAAGGCGTGCGCCACCACCGCCCGGCAGGATGCTCCTCTTTCTGGGGTTGCCTTGTGCTGATATTTAGGTTAGTTCTCCAGCCACTAACTTGTTATGAAACAGAAGTTATAGTTAAAGAAAATTTTTTTTAGCTCAAGATAAATATTTCTTTTAAAATTAAATGGTAGCCATTCCCTAGTAAAGATCTATCTGGGGTCTGTACACAGAACAGCTCTCCCCCTCGACTGATACCAACAGAAACATAAGTGACTGTATGTCAGAAGGGAAATATATCAGAAAACAGGAGAAAATACTTGACAACAATCTTTGCTGCACTGGGGGACTAAATGAAGTATGAAAAAAGAATAATGGAACCAGAATGGAAGATTCTGATGGGAAGAGAAAAGGAAGAAACAGAGGAAATAAAAACTCTTAAATTCTCGGAGTCACATCAGAAGCTGCAGCTGATATGATAGAAAAGCAAGTCATTGATGTGGATGACAGACTAGCAAACATCCCACCGAAGGCCACTGGGTGACAGGAGGGGACAGCGCCCAGGGTGACAGTTAGGTCGATCCAGCGCGGCTGGTGTGCCTTTGAAGAGAAAAATGGACGGAACTGGACAACAACAAAAAAGCTGTTCTGAAACTAAACTCCCTCAGTATGACATCACAACAGGACTTACCATAGTCCGAGGAGACTGGGTAAATATACTCGAGAGGAAAGAATGGCTTTTCAAAAACTCTGAGTTACTGGAATAAAAAGAGAAGCATCCTACTGCAGATATCCAGAGAGATGAAGCCAACGGTCTACTAAACAAAGAGAGGATGGCCTCAGACTTCTCAGGACTTTTAGATGATACAAGAACAATGGAACAATGTAGAAAGAATGTTGAGGAGAAAAGGATGTGGCCCCAGAATTCTACAGACAGCCTGAGGTCTGTCTATAGCATTCAATTGTAATGGCAGCAAAAATAATCTTAAAACATGTAAATAAACATATAAGCTAATTGAAAAAAAATTAGTTGATCCACTTGCTAACAGTATAGTTTTAAAATGTGAATATACAAGGGTAAAATTTGGGGATGGAAAGAGATGGCTCAGAGGTTAAGAGCACTGATTACTCTTTCCAGAAGTCATGAATTCAAATCCCAGCAACCACAGCATTAATAGTGAGATCTAACACCTTCTGGTTTCAGACAAACATGCAGACAGAACACTGTATAAATAATAAATAAAATAATTCTTTAAAAATTTGAGATAAAGACATAAACATGTATTGGTAAAATAAAAGTAGTGAAGTAGTGACATGAAATATTATTTAGAATATAGCCAAAGTATCCCCTATATCTGGTGATTAAACAAAACAGCTTTTAATTTTTCTCTCACAAAGATAGATAGTCCAAAGCCAATACATTGTCTCTGCCATGTGGCTTCATTTCTGAGCCTCAAGGTGTCTGCACTGGCTCTTGTCATCACATTTGCTTGCTAATCAGTAAGAAAAGGGAAAGCAAAGAGAGCACAAAACATTCCTTTTACGGGGATGACCTAGAAATGGCATTATCATTTTTGCTCACATTCTATTGGCCAGAGTTCAGACATATGGCCACACCCATATACAAGAAAGGCTGGGAAAGGAGCTGTTAGGCAGGTGGCTAGGAACCCGCCTAGAGCTGGGCATATAATTATTGAAGGATCAAAAATAGCTGTGGGCAGTTAGTCCCTGTGAAGGAAGCATGTCACAGAATGACATCTAACACATACATTAGCAGCATAATAACGTTTAGTATACTTGAGACAGGATCTCACTATGTAACTTCGGTTGGCCTTGAACTTGAGATCTGTCTGCCATGACCTCACCAATGTTAGGATTATAGGCATCACTATGCTTGGTTAATAATTTCTTTCTCTTTTTTTTTTTTCGAGACAGGGTTTACTCCGTAGCTTTTGGTTCCTATCCTGGAACTAGCTCTTGTAGACCAGGCTGGTCTCGAACTCACAGAGATCAGCCTGCCTCTGCCTCCCGAGTGCTGGGATTAAAGGCGTGTGCCACCACTGCCTGGCTGGTTAATAATTTCTTAAAAGATTCATTATTGGCCGGGCGAT
>NW_004949102.1:5878876-5903920 GCF_000317375.1 Microtus ochrogaster | reverse complement strand
ACCAGCCTGGTCTACAGAGCGAGTTCCAGGACAGGCTCCAAAGCCACAGAGAAACCCTGTCTCGAAAAACCAAAAAAAAAAAAAAAGATTCATTATTTATATGTATGTGTGTGCCTGTGTGAATTTATATACACCGTGTGTGATTTTACTGTCTGCCAGATTTTTCCATCATATTATTCCTTTTCCGTCTGCAATTTAGTAAAAATTTCCCGGCAATATTCGTGGTTGCATGGATAGTCAGTTCTTCAGAAAATTTCTACTCACTAGTCTCAGCACAGTGAGAAAAGTTCCTCCCTGGACCAACCACCTCTCAGATGGTACAAGCAATGCATTTCTATGTCCATCATTCCTTTTACTAATAGCCAGGCCCTTACCTCAAGAAGCTTTGTAGTCTTATCCACCACCTACCCATCCGTCTGTTCATCATCAGTATAGCTCACAGGTCCCAGTTTGATTCAAGGGCTTGCAATTCATCCCTGCTATTACTTGCTTTGATATTCAACCTGTCCCAGACCTAGCCAGTGGCAGTACCTCTAGGCTGACCTCTGTGTTCTGTTCTTTTGACTTGTCCCAATCTTTCAAAAAAATTTTTGAGTGTTCCCCCTTTCTGAGAAGTGCCTGGTGGTACACATCCATAATCCCAGTACTACCAAGGTGGAGAAAGAAAGAGCAGGAGTTTAAGGCTGTCCTTGAGACCTGTCTTAACAACAAGTGGTTGGACCAAGAGGGCTTTGACTTAATTAAAGGATCGTTCCGTTGAGGGAGTCATAGTTTGGTGGCATGATTAGGAAGTGGTAGAAACTAGGAAGTGGTGCCTATTGGAGGGAATAAGTCATAGAATGGGGAGGGGAGGGAGAGTATCCCGAAAGAGTATTCCTACTTGATAGTCCTGTTCTGGTATACTTTGTCCCCAGCAACCCTCTGGTTCTCTTGGGATGCTCTTTGTTTGGGTACTTTGTAACAATGACAAAAGGCTGATTAATATAATGTTTAAATTTTTCACAAAAACAGGGGGCTGGAAAGATGGGTTGGTGGTTAGAGTACTAGCTGATCTTCTAAAGTACTCCAGTTCAATTCCCAGCACCCACATGATGGTTCGCAACTATCTGGAATTCCAGCTTCAGAGGATCCACTGCCCTCTTCTGGCCTCCCTGGGCACTGCACACACATGGTGCACATAACACAGGCAAAACATCCATTAACATAAAATAATCTTTAAAGGTGTATTAAAACTTTAAAAAAAACAGAACATTTTCAGAATGTTCTTTTCTTTTCTTTTGTGTGTGCATGGTTTTTCGAGACAACATTTCTCTGTAGCTTTGGAACATGTTCTGGAATTCACTCTTGTAGACCAGGCTGGCCTCGAATTCACAGAGATCTGCCAGCCTCTGCCTCCCAAGTGCTGGAATTAAAGGCGTCTGTCACCACCACCTGTCCAGAATGTCCTTTTAGTTTAATTCAGGTATCTTATTAGCAGAGTAGAGTGAAGGATACCTAGTCAAGTTGACCTGGTTGCACTGGAGTGTTGCGGTAACAGCTACAGAAATAAAGACCTTGGGAGCAGGGTCCTTTAGTGAATCGGTTCTCAACCTGTGGGTCTCAGCCCCTTGACAAACCTCTGTCTCTAAAATACTTGCATTAGAATTCATAACAGTAGTAAAATTACAGTTCTGCAATAGCAATGAAAATAATTTTATGGTGGGGATCACCACAATAGGAGGGACTTGTATCAAAGGGTCACAGCACCAGGATAGCTGAGAGCCACTGCTTTGGAAGATGTCTGTCAATGCAGAAGACAACCTTAATTGTGCCTTGCTGTAAGGGAATAAGCTATAGAAGATGTGAGGACATAGAAGCTATAGATGGCAGGTGATAAGCAGCTCCAGGGGCTCAGCTAGAGGCAGCTAAGCCTGGATAGCGAAGAAGCATTGGGCACTGATGTCATGGACAGGAGAGAAGCATAGGGACAACTCTCACCTTCAGTGACAACCCATAAGGGATTCCAGATGGGGACCAAGCTGGAGTAACTATACCAGGACATAGCCTGAGAGAGGCTCCGAAGAAGGTGCACAGAATGGCTGGGATTGTTCTTAGCAGAAAATGAAGCCAACAGAGCCTTGTTTTCCCAAGAGGTCAAAGCAAAGTCTGTGAAGTGTTGAGCTAAGGAGCCCAGATGAATAGTTCCAGGGAGGGAGGAAGGAGGAGTGAGCAGAGAACCAGGGACAAGCAAGAAAGTTCGCCAACTTTCAGCCTGGTCTTCTTTTTATGACAATCATTTTGTCATACCCTTTTATAGTGACCAGAGTCTACTTGTACATATACATAAAAATATGCTGCTTCGAGCCGGGCGGTGGTGGCGCACGCCTTTAATCCCAGCACTCGGGAGGCAGAGGCAGGCGGATCTCTGTGAGTTCGAGAACAGCCTGGTCTACAGAGCTAGTTTCAGGACAGGCTCCAAAGCCACAGAGAAACCCTGTCTCGAAAAAAAAAATATGCTGCTTCAACTGTAACATAATAGGAAATCCATAATAAGACAGCACATACCAGTGAGTAAACGCTCCAAGTGACTCCATTAGAAGTCAGGAAATAGAGGGGAAAGGAATCGAGAAGGCAGAAGTTACAAAGGCAGACTCATAAAGTTGTATTGAGGCTAGGGATATGGCTCAGTTGGGTGAATGCTTCCGTAGAGTGCTGAAGCCCCATGCTGATAAATCAAGCATGGTGACGCATCCTGTGCATTGATCCCAGAACTCATGAGGTAGAGAGGGTGAATGAGAAGTTCAAGGTCATTCTCAGATGCACAGAGAATTTGACTTTAGCCTGACTATGAGAGCCTGTTTTGTTTTGTTTTAAAGAGAGGTTGAATTTGCTATTCAACGCCAATAAAGTTCCATAACAGACTGATAGCTGGGACTCAAAATAGTCAAAATGAAGTGTCATTGTCTCAGTTAGGGTTACTATTGCTATGATGAAACACCATGACCAAAAGCAACTCAGGGAGAAAAGGGTTTATTTCACTCATGGTTCCACATAACAGTTCATCATCAAAAGCAGCGAAAACAGGAACTCAAGCAGGCAGATGGTATGGGAAGTCCTTCTGTGTATGTGTTGTTTTTATTGATTAATAAAGAAGTTGCTTTTGACCAATGGCTTAACAGAATATAGCCAAGATGGAAGAGATATCTATATAGAGAGAGTAGGCAGAGTCAGTGAGAAGCCATGTAGTTTCTTCTGGAGCCCAGCTAGTAGGCCACTACCTTGTGGTGATGCACAGATTAATGGAGATGGGTTCGTTTAGGTATAAGAGCTAGCTAGCAATATGCTTAAGCTATTGGCCAAATAGTATTGCAAATAAGAAAATCAGAAGCAAAAACCAAACAAACAAAAAACCGCATGGTTTCAAAACAGCAGCTTCCTGGTCTGTGCTGCCAGCATGAACTCTGGCTCTTTCAGGAGGTTGAGCATTTGAACCATTGTGAGCAGAATGCTACAATTTGCTTAATGGCAACACAGACCTGCTGTGACCCAACCCTGGATCTGGGGTGGAGAGAATGGCTCTCTTCTGCAGTGAACATGCTTCTGCCATGTTGGACTGGGCAGAGCCAACAGGCAAAGCTGTAGAGTTGGTCCTAGCCATGCACACTTAGCATTTTTAAAAAGGTGCTTCTGGTCAGAAAATAATTACAGATACACAGAAAAGACAGATTCAGATAAAAAAAAAAAGACCTCTAAGTGGGTCACAGTGCTGAATAAATGTATGTAGGCTTGGGAGAGAGAAGAAAAAGAGTATAGAGAGTTATGAAAAGAAGTAAGTGGTTTTTTAAAAAATAAAACAATGTCTTTAAAGAGACAGAGTAAACATGTAGAAAAAATTATAGAAGTAAAGAAAATAAGCCATGTAAATATGGGATATATGCAGAGAGTCTGGATTATGTATATTATTGGGTTTTCTTTCTTCACCTTGATGGTGAAGGATCTAAGTACAGAGAGACGTTTCATTGTACATGCTGCTAAGCTAAGCCAACACATACGTTTTTGAGGTATCTTAAATTCAAAATTTGGGTCTAAGGATTTGTTGCTTTAGAACGAGGTTCTTCTTTTGTTTCCACAGAAGATGAGAACCTATGAATTCCTTCCAGACTAATGTGGTTTGATGGATCAAGACCCTACAAAAGGTCACGTGAACACCCCCAAAAGATTTCACCCAACAAAATGCAGGAAGCAGTTTAGAGAGAACTATGTCCAAATTCCCAAATATTGTTTATAAATGTTTGTTTACATTTAAAGGGGAATATGCAAAGAGATGAATACTTTGCATTGGTATGGATCTTGGTTTATTGATACAAATTTAAGATCAATTTTTTTTTTTTGTTTTTCGAGACAGGGTTTCTCTGTGGCTTTGGAGCCTGTCCTGGAACTAGCTCTTGTAGACCAGGCTGGTCTCGAACTCACAGAGATCCGCCTGCCTCTGCCTTCCGAGTGCTGGGATTAAAGGCGTGCGCCACCACCGCCCGGCTAAGATCAATTTTTATATGTATATTTCTGTTCTTTATTAAGGTATTGTGTTTGTGCATCTCATTTATAATGTAATGTATAATTAAGAAATACAGTTTAATAGATAGTCAGTCATGTTAGTTAGGTTTTATATATATGTATATATATATATATACACAGATATATTTCAGTTAGATACATATTCTTCAAATCTTTCAGAGGCCTTCAGAATATGGCATTTAAGATGTTTTAATAACTTAGGACTTTTCATAACAATGAGACACACCTGCTCCTGGCAGCGCCAATCTACTTCAAGAGGATAATGGGCATTGAAGAGGTGCCTTATGGAGTTTGTTGGCTATTTGGACAGAGACTGCTCTTGCCTGGACTGCTTGGTGTTATGCTGTGTGAGTTGGGCATGCAGGACCCATGGAGAAATGACTGCTGAACTTGCCTAAAGGTGAGACAGTCCTTCAGGGTTCCTGCTTCATGAAAGAGTCTGCCAGACATTCTGCAGGACACAGAAGAAAGTGATTGAAAAACTGTCTTTGAAATTTCCTGCTTCATGGAAAAGTCTGCCAGATACTATGGGCCTGTAGGCTGAAGACTGATGCTCACAACGTTACAGAAGAACTTTGGGTGACTGTCCAGGTAGCAAGATGTCTCTGTCAATTCTAGAGTTTTGGAAGTTGCTTAAAGTGTACTTCCTGTTTACTTAGGTAGTATTATATCCTTCTGGGGTCTTTGATGGAGTTGAAGAATAGATAGTTATAATTGTAGTTTTCCTTAGTTGTGATAAAAGATAAAATAGATATAAATATGTAACTGTGATTCTTGCTTGATACCTGTTTTGTTACATGTTACTTTACTATGTTAAAGTTAAAGCCTTCTTTTTTATTTATGGTGTGGGAAGTCCTTCTGCATATGTGTCTCTTTTACTGGTTAATAAAGAAGCTGCTTTTGGCCAGTGGCTTAACAGAATATAGTCAGGCTAGAAGAGATATAGAGAGAGAGGAGGAGGAGTCAGTAAGAAGCCATGTAGCTGCCAGTGGGGACAGATTCCTCTGGTGGAGCCTGCTGAAACTTTGCCCCAGTAGGCCACTACCCCGTGGTGATGCATAGATTAATGGATATGGATTAGTTTAGGATATAAGAGCTAGTTAGCAATATGCTTAAGCTATTGGCCAAACAATATTGTAAATAATGTAGTTTCTGAGTGATTATTTTGTGGTCTGTGCAGCTGGTAAGGAACACGCAGCCTCCTGCCAACAGATTGGGACCTGGAGATTGAAGCTGATACAGAGGCCAGGGAGGTATGTTTCTTTCTGGATTGCTCCCCACAGCTTGCTCAGCTTTATAGAACCCAGGACCACCAGCCTAGGTGGCCCCAGCCATAATGGACTGGGCCCTCTTGTATCAATCACTAATTGAGAAAATGCCCTACAGGCTTGCCTAGGGTCCTATCTTATGAAAGCATTTTTTCAATTGAGGCTCCCTCTTCCCTGATCACCTTAGTTTGTGTCAAGTCAACTTAGAACTAGCCAGTACAGTCATCATTATTAAATTAATGAGATGTTTGGGGTTAGCAGACTCCATGGAGTACCTGGTAGCAGGTTTGGTCTGCTTTGTGATGTTTTTCTGTTAGCTTAGTGACTGCACATGAATCTATTAATATCTTGATTATCATCTGCTACCTCATGCCCCCTCCCCATCAGTGCCCCACCAGCTACTCAGGCTGAGGCCTGGAGGGTCTTCAGGTTCTTTGGCCAGCTCTGCTGTGGCCTCAATATGAAGGTGTAAACTAAGTCTCTTTTGTTCTATTTACCAACAAAACTCAGATATGGGGCTGAAAATTCGCCAGATCAGAGAAGCTGAGAAGCAACCAGCTGACCTTTCTTTTTGGCTGGAGTTGCAGACTCTTTACTTCTAAAACCAAAATACTCACCAAATTCCAGCTCTGCCTTTTTCCTTTCTTTTTGTACGGCTAATTCTGGTCGGCTAGTCACTGGCTCTGCCCCAGTTCAAGGTTAACTTGATTAACAGTCTAGGAGTGTCCATAGTGCAATCAAATATTCCTCAACAGCTGTAGGGTAGGATGGGTTTGCGATTTACAGAAGAACTAGCAGTTCCAGCAATCTCCTTTTACTTACTTCCTGTTTCCTGTACCTGATCTGGGAAGACCAGGCAGGGAGAGTGGAACCTGGGGAGAGTGGTTTCTGCCTTTTTCGCTGGCATAATTCTTCAGGGAGGCTCTGGGATTAGGAAGGACAACATCGGAGCCTTGTCTGTACGTGCTAGCCAGGGGCTGACTCAGACTGAGTGGTGACCTGGGTGAAGGGTAGAGAGGATCAGGATCCCTGTGCCCACCAGCGCTGACTCACCTCAACTTATACCTGCTGAAGACAAGCAGCCATGGTTCACCTGTCTCCCAGACTAGCCCCAAAGAGGCCGTTGTCCCTACTGTGTGCTGGACTTGGAGGACCACCAGCTGCCCACAGTGCAGTTCTCTCGGGGATTCGTCCTCACCCGACTGCTCTGAGCTGTGCTCTCTGCACTCGGGGAGGATAGCTGTTAGTAACAGACGCTGAATACCATTATGAGACTTTTGACGGTAGATGTGGAGACGCTTCCCAAAATGCCAGGCGCAGGGCTAGAGAAACGACTCAGCAGGTAAAGGCACTTGCTCGTCACACAAGCTTGACAGCATGCGTTTGATCCCTGAACTCACAAAGTGGGAGGAAACAACTGATTCCTGCAAGTTGTTCTCTGACCTCCAACACATGCATTATGACATCTGTACACACACACACCACACACACAGACACACACACACAGACATTGGATGATGGCACACGCCTTTAATCCCAGCATTCGGGAGACAGAGGCAGGCGGATCTCTGTGAGTTCGAGACCAGCCTGGTCTACAAGAGCTAGTTCCAGGACAGGCTCCAAAACCACAGAGAAACCCTATCTCGGAAAACCAAAAAAAAAAAAAAGAAGAAGAAGAAGAAGAGCAGGCATTTGCAGTTACAATGTCCTGAGTATGTGTGTGAAGGAATCACTGCTTTCTCACTGCATCTGGTCCTCGAATGGCATCGGGGAGGGATGGCTTGAACACTAAAACTCCACTTAGGATAAATTGTCTATGTCATTCCTTTGTGTGTCATCAGAAGGTAGGATGCTCTCAGGTATTCTGGCAATTATTAATATCCCAAAGCAGTGTTTTGTTTGAGCATGGCTCAAAATTTAATTTTAGTGATATTTAATAAAAATCAGTATTTGTATCTGTGGCAGGACAAAGAAGAGGATTTATTTATTCTACATTAGGTAGGAATCAAAGACAGTGAAGACCAGGAAGGCTCCCTCTGACATTATCTCTAGATTTCTGCATTTGTGGTTGTTTTTATTCAAGTAATCCTCAAGTAATCTATCAAGTGATTACTCCCATAAATTAGTGACCTTAGTCTTAATAATCCTAAATGCTTACTTTATTTATATTTTATTTACACCTATTTGTGTGTGTGTGTGTGTGTGTGTGTGTGTGTGTGTGTGTGCCAAGGCGTGCATGTGGAGGTCAGAGGGCAACTTGCCACAGTCAGTTCTCCACCTTTCTCTTCCCATCATGTGAGTCCCAGGGATTAAACTCAAGCCGTCAGATTTGACAAGTACCTTCACCCACTGAGCCATCTCTCCAGCCCTTGAACATTCACATTACACGATGAAGCCGTTGTTGTCCCATCTTTAACCCTGGTTTTGGATTTCTCCAGCCTGGCCCTCTGTGGTTTGTTTCTGCAAACCGGTGGCCTAAGGTTCTGAGTGGTCCCTTGTGAACCTCGGCTGGTGGAGGACATGGGTCGAAACTGCTCATTTCTCTGCATTCGGTGTGACCTGCTGCTCACCCCCCCCCTTCTGTCTCATTAGCACCAGGGAAGTCTGCATTAACCCTCTGCTATCTTTCTAGACACTTCCAAGGACAACTGTGAAGCCTTAATCCCATTTCTGTCACAGAGTTTTAGAAGGTGTATTTCGATGTTACTCCTTCAGGGTATTTTCGCTCTCTGAATTCCACCTCAGAACCTTAAGAGGCGTCCTTTTGCTTTGTTCTGGAGATTGTTTTGACAAATGCCATGTCCCAGAGGCCATTAATCGATTCTAGATGACAATGCTTTGTCCCTTTTCTCCTTCAGGCGCCGAGCTCACTGGCCTTTAAATGCTTTACTAATCCCTCGTGCTGGTGTTATTTTCATCTAAGGAATAGTTTCTGGGAAATCGATTTCTAGGAGAAACCAGGACTGGAGCTTTCAAGACAGTGCTGGGGACAGACAGAGTTGGTAATGGCAGAAATGCATTTGCCTAACCGCCTTTAATTGGTAGGAAACAGGCCCCAGGGGATACACAAATGACTAAACCACATACGATTGGCATATGGATGCCCACACAGCATCCCTTGCCTGGGAACAGAATGGCTTCAATTAGACTTCATGGCTATCAGCACAGGGAGGCGACAGCCCAACCTAAGTCAGAGGGGTTTTGTTGGAAAGCCATTAGGGACTCTCAGCTCCAATTGGGTTAAGGAAACGAAGTAAAGAAAATTGGGGAACAACACCCTGAAGAGAAAAGGTGACAGTGAGGATGTTATCTTCAGGGAGATAACTGACAGCCTTGCTCGTGATATAAAATCAGAAAGAGAGCATCCGGGTAGCCAGGTCCACATCACAGAGGTGTAGAGTAAGGAGCAGGAATGGTTACTGGAGCAGGGGGTGGGGGTGGGTGGGAACATTCTAGAGAAATCTTATATGACCATGGGGTAGAATCAACCCCTCCTATCCGTCTTGTCTCTTACCTGGCCTGACTGTTGGCCAAAGTACACGGAAACTAGACGTGATGAGCCCTCCTGTGTAGTCTACACAGACCTGCCAGGGAACAGGGAACTCAAGTTCCCAGGTCCAGAGCTTCCATCTGGGGCAGTGGGCGCCTCCCTCTGTGGGAAGGGACTTTGATCTTCACCTTCCCCACACACTTGCCCTTCACTAATCTTCCAAGCAGATCTTGGTATCTTTGGTTAAATCCTTAACCATTGTTGGCAGTATTTTACAAATAGTTGCAAATATAACACATCCATGAATTGTATTTCTCTTCCTACATTTTTTCTCCTTAAGAGTTTTTCATCTGCTTGTCTTTAATCCTGATTTTTTTTCTACATCAGTTTCTATGTAGATACAAGGTGCCTCTCAAGCATTCAACCCCATCAGTCAAGCGCCGTTTGCTGAGTGCTGTCTTCTGGCGTCTGAGCCATCCCTTCTCTCACATCCTGGACGCTCCTTCACTCAGTTCCTACATGGAACTTGTTAGTCACAGTCAGGCCATTTTGTAAAGCTCCTCCATTTTGATCGAACAGTGATAATTACCAAAATTATAATAATTTGTGTTTCAGAATGAAAGTAAGTTGTTCTTCTGGATTCTTGTTCTCACCCTGCGTTGTTGTGCCAGAGACAGCCTGGCTGCAAACAAGCATAAGCTACAGACCACTTATCAATCACGTGACATAGCGCCTGCCTCCTGCCTCTGAATCTTATAGGAAAGGACTTCTGCATACTTCACAGGCCCGAACTCGCCTCAGAAACCTCCAAAGGCTGTCTAGCTATGTGTCAATAGCTCTCCTAATAAATTTCTTATTCCGTGTTCCCCACTCCAAACCTGAAACCTTAGAGAACCAGCCAGCTCCTGAGTCTGCATTTCCTCCTCGCCCCTCCTCTTCTAACACTGCCTCCCTGACTCCTCACCTTCCTTCTCTGTGACACTCAGGATGGTCTCAGACATACCATGCATGCTTAAACAAGCTCTCTACCACTGAAATACAACCCCAACCCCTACCCCTCCTTCTTCTTCTTCCTCTTCTTCTTCTTCCTCTTCTTCTTCTCCTTCTTCTTCTCTCCTTCCTCCTCTTCATCCTCCTTCCTCCTCCTCCTCCTTTTTCTTTGGTTTTTGGTTTTCCGAGTCAGGGTTTCTCTGTAGCTCTGGAGTCTTTCCTGGAACTATAGACCAGGCTGGCCTTGAACTCACAGAGCTCCGCCTGAGCCTGCCTCCCAAGTGCTGGGGATTAAAGGTGTGTGCCACCATTGCCCAGCTTCCTTTTCTTCCTTTTAAGTTGACTACATCAGATCTTTTATCACAACAGCAGAAAGTCAGCTACCTCAAGCTATATGAAAAATATCTGCTACTTGCTGATCTGAAGTTGAGAGGTAGGGGTGGCAGTGATGTCATAGGGCTGGGGGCAGGTGTGGGGGTGGTCCTCTGTTGAAAGCTGGAGGCAAAGCTGGCTGTGATGCTGTAATACCAGTAAGCTGCTACACTGGAGACTAAAGAAGAAGACCATGAGTTTAAGGCCAGCCTTGCATGTATAGACTCTGTCTCAAAACAACGACAACAAAAATCAAAGCCAGAAATGGGAGACAGATATTGCTAGTTTTGGCGCCTCTTCCCTAGGTCAGCTGTTCTTTTTTATTTTTTATTTTTTTAAATTTATTTATTTATTAAGGATTTCTGCCTCCTCCCCGCCACCGCCTCCCATTTCCCTCCCCCTCCCTCATCAAGTCCCTCTCCCTCATCAGCTTGAAGAGTAATCAGGGTTCCCTGACCTGTGGGAAGTCCAAGGACCGCCCACCTCCATCCAGGTTTAGTAAGTTGAGCATCCAAACTGCCTAGGCTCCCCCAAAGCCAGTATGTGCAGTAGGATCAAAAACCCATTGCCATTGTTCTTGAGTTCTCAGTAGTCCTCATTGTCCGCTATGTTCAGCAAGTCCGGTTTTATCCCATGCTTCTTCAGACCCAGGCCAGCTGGCCTTGGTGAATTCCCGATAGAACATCCCCATTTTCTCAGTGTATGGGTGTACCCCTCGTGGTCCTGAGTTCCTTGCTCCTGCTCCCTCTCCTTCTGCTCCTGATTTGGACCTTGAGATTTCTGTCAGGTGCTCCAATGTGGGTCTCTGTCTCTGTCTCCTTTCATCGCCTGATGAAGCTTAATATTCAGGAGGATGCCTATGTTTGTCTTTGGATTCACCTTCTTATTTAGCTTCTCTAGGATCACGAATTATAAGCTCACTGTCCTTTATTTATGGCTAAAAACCAAATATGAGTGAGTACATCCCATGTTCCTCTTTTTGGGTCTGGCTTACTCACTCAGGATAGTGTTTTCTATTTCCATCCATTTGTACGCAAACTTCAAGAAGTCCTTGTTTTTTACTGCTGAGTAATACTCTAATATGTATATATTCCATACTTTCTTCATCCATTCTCCCATTGAAGGTCATCTAGGTTGTTTCCAGGTTCTGGCTACTACAAACAATGCTGCTATGAACATAGTTGAGCATATACTTTTGTTGTATGATAGGGCCTCTCTTGGGTATATTCCCAAGAGTGGTATTGTTGGGTCCAGGGGTAGGTTGATCCCGAATTTCCTGAGGAACCGCCACACTGCTTTCCAGAGTGTAGGTCAGCTGTTCTTAACCTGTGGGTTGTGACCCCTTTGGGGGCTGAGCGAACAACCCTTTCACAGAGTTGGCTGCCTAAGACCATTGGAAAACACAGATATTTACATTATGATTGATAACTGTAGCAAAATTACAGTTATGAAGTAGCAATGAAAATAATTTGATGTTGGGGGGGGTCACTACAACATGAGGAACTGCATTAAAGGATCAAAGCATCAGGGAGGTTGAGGACCACTGCTCTAGAGGACTGTGATACTTCTGGCCGGTGTTTGGAGAGGATCATCTTTACCAGTAAGACAAGCATGCCTTCCTCACAGCAAGGGTAGAAAGTAGCGGCACCAAAATAAGATGGAGACCTTGCTCAGTCAACAGAAGAGAACATATAGTGTGTAAGCAAAACTGTCAGGGATTTGGAATTTGGGGTTCAAAGGCCTCCCTACAAGAAACCTTTTAACAAGGAACTCATGTCCCTTGCAAGATTTTTAAAGATTTATTTATTTTGGGTTTTTTTTTTTGTATATGAATGTTTTGTCTGCTTGCATGTATGTGCACCATATACAAGCCCAGTACCCGGGAAGGTCAGAAGAGAGGGTCAGATCCCTTGGAACTGGGTTACAGATAGTTGTGGGCCACTGTGAGGGTGCTGGAAACTGAACCCTGATTCTTTGCCAGAACCGCAAGTGCTCTTTGCTGGTGACTTCTTTCTCCAGGCCCTCCTTGCAACATTTTACATCCTATACATAGAAAAACACAAATACAGGTTAAATAGTATCTGAAATTCACAAGATCAAGAGTGCTGCAGATTTTGGAACTTTCTGGGCTGGTGGCACAGCTCAGTTGGCCGAGTGTTTAGCTGATGTGCACGAAGCCGAGTCTGATTCATAGTACACAGTGTGGTGGCTTGGGCCTGCAACCCCAACACTTGTGAGGCTGAGGCAGGAGGACTGCTGAGTGAGCTCTAGGCCAGCCTGGGTTATAGAGAGACCTACCGTGAAAACAACAGCATCAACAGTGTGTTATCTTTAAGTACAGCATCATTTAGAGACCATTTCACTATTCTAAGTGGTGAATGAAGGGTGCATGCTGCCTCGGATGCTGTAGAATATAGGTCTCAAAGGGCGGCAAAGAGTAACATTTAAAAATGATGACTTGGGGCTGGAAAGTTGGCTAGGTGGTTAAGAGCACTGACTACTCTTCCAGAGGACCGGGGTTCAATTCCCAGTACCCACATGAGAACTCACAACTGTCTGTAACTCCAGTTCCAGGGAATCTGAGAACTTCACACCAACGTACATAAAATAAAGTTAAATAAATCAAAAAAAATTATTTTAAAAAATGATGACTTAATGGAGAAGTGGGTGGACTTACTACAATTCCAGAACTTGGTACCTCTATCAGCGCCTTCTGTGACACAAGGGCAGAACTCCTGGCAGAAAGAGTTCACAAGAATAAAGGATTGTCTGGGCCATTTGGACTCTCAATCCATCATGCGGAAGGGCAGGGTTGGAGTACAGGAAGGCTTTGCCCACACTGCACACAGGGAAGCAGGGAGGATGCTGGAACCAGGGCCCTGGTATAATCTTCAAAGGCCTGTCCTGCATGACCTACTTATGCCATGCAGGCCCCACATCCAAAATAGCATGTCCAGGTCGAGGAGATGGTCCAGCCAGTAACATGCTTGCTGCACGAGCACAAGGACTGAATGGATGTCCCCACGTAAAATTCTAGGAGCTGTGGTACACCTACATAAAAATCCAAGAAGCAAGGTACCTATAAATCTACAGCTGGGGAGGGAGAGACAGGAGGGTTCCTGAGACTCGCTGGTCTCTTAACCTAGTCAATTGGTGAGCTCCAGGTTTAGTGAAGAGACCTCGTCATCACTAAAAAATTAATAAATAAATAAGTCGGAGGGCAGGCAAGATGGATCAGAGGGTAAAGGCAGCTGCTTCTTAAATCTGGAGACCTGAATTCAATCCGAGGCTGTCAGGGGAGGGGAAAGAATTGATTCCTGAAAGGCTCCTCTAACTTCCATGTGTGTCAGGGCACACGCACACTCCCAGTCTTGCACACAATAACACTAAACAAAACATAAGCAAGTTAAAATAGAGTGCAAAAGCTATTGGAGAAGACGCCATGTTGGCCTCTGGCTTCCACACTTATGTCTGCCCCCTCACACTGGAAGTGGTTCAGACTTAAACCATCACTACACCTAAAAGGAACAAAGGGGGACTAAATGAACAATACATCAAAACAACACAGTTTATTCCATGAACACAGCAAACACAAGAATATTAATATTCCGTTATCAGTTGGCCTGGCCCATGCTACAAAATGGGATGAAATAAGGGCCATATCTCATAGGTTGTGCTGTGGCTGAGAGCCCAGAGCTAAGGGTTTGGTGGTTTTTCACACTAAATAGTAACCAAACTTGCTCTCTTCCAAGAAGAGAAAATGTCATAAGGTGATCTTCCTATGTCACCTGACCTCCTTAATTGTCCATCTAACTAGCCACTGGGACAGCTTTTGGTGGCAGAACTTGAAATTTGGCATGCTCTCAAAGCCCACGGAAGTGGTGGCTCAGGCTCCAGAACTTGGGAGGCTTAGGAATGAGTCTCATTAGCTCAAAACCAACCCAGGCTCCAGGGTGAGACCGTTCCCTCAAAAACAAAAACAGAAACAAAAAAATATAGGGCCAGATGTGGTGGCATGCATCCTTAATTCCAGCACTTGGGAGACAGATGCAGGTGTATCTCAGTCAGCCTGATCTACCCAGAGAGTTCCAGGTCAAACAGAGCTACACAGAGAGACCCTGTCTCAAAAATAAACAAACAAACAAACAAATAAATAAACAAATCAAATCTCTCTTGTTTCCCCCACCAGAGAACAGAGTTAAACCACACTGGACATTCACTATCAGCCACCAGAATTCCATTTCTCTGTTTGCTCCTTTGTAACAATTTAAATTTCCCTACTGCAGCCTTTGACCTCTCCCTGACTCCCCAGCAATGCCCTGCTGTCACACTCTGAGACGTCATGACTCTCCACTGCTGCGCCGCTATCCGTCAATTGTCCCTTTGGTTTTGTGATGGCTAAAGAAACTCCATTTTATGCTAGGCTTCCATTGTGGTACCCAATAGTCACTAGGCTCTGACTCCAGTCCCTGGAAGGTAAGCTCCCAGTCACCTGATTCGCTGATTCCACCCAGAAACGTAAAGCTGTGATTATCTACTTGTTAGGATATGACTAACTGCTTTTTCACTCCTGTAACTTGCTTACACAGATACCCAAAGGTTGTTTTGAGTCGCTTAACCACTTAACTTGTCAGAACAGACTGGTTTTTACTTGCTTGTGTGATCTTAAGGGTCTTCTTGTGGTTTTCCCCTTTTAAAATTCCTCCCTCAGCTGGGGGGTGGTGGCACACACTTTAATCCCAGCACTCAGGAGGCAGAGGCAGGCAGATCTCTGAGTTCGAGGCCAGCCTGGTCTACAGAGCTAATCCAGGACAGCCAAGGCTACACAAAGGAACCCGGTTGAAAAACAAAACAAAACAGTTCCCCCACATTCTTCCCTCAACCCCCTTTCAAGGCAATCTCAGAGATTGTCATCCTACTAGCAGCTAATCAATAAATCTTTTAATTACAATTGGGTTGTGATGTGAGAAGGTCATTTGTCAATCTGTTGTTTCATTGGTTAATCAATAAAGAAAACTGCTTGGCCTGATAGGACAGAAAATTAGGCAGGCGGAGTAAACAGAACAGAATGCTGGGAAGAAGGGAAGTGAGACAGATGCCATGCAGCTCCTCTCCAGGGCAGACGAGATGAAGCTCTGGCCCAAGATGGAAGTACGCTAGAATCTTTGGGTAAGCCACCACCTCGTGGTGCTACACAGATTATTAGATATGGGTTAGCAAGATATGAGAGTTAGCCAGTAAGAGGCTAGAGCTAATGGGCCAAGCAGTGTTTAAAAGAATACAGTTTCCGTGTTATTATTTCAGGGCATAAGCTAACCGGGTAGCCGGGAGCTGGGTGGCAGGAACGCAGCCCTCTGCTCCTACTACAGGGTTGAGTTTATGGTCTTTTCCCAGGGGTCACAAGCTCCATAACAGTTTTACATGGCAACCTGCATCCTTCCAATGAATTCCTCTCCTTTGAGTGAAAGTTAGCTTCTCTTCTGAGTATCTAATTGATTCTGAAATGGCATCTGTTCTTAGAGTTCCTATAAGGAGACGGACATGGAAGAAATAGCTACAATGTGGTTAGGAATGCTACAATCCAATGCAAATGAGGACCACACACGTAGCGGAGTATATAGCACACTAAACACCAGTATCTTGGGGGGTGTAGGAAAAGCAAGGAAATGAACATTGGATGGAGTGAACGTGTATAAAATGCCCAGGCAGTACTCAAAGACAATGCAAATTTAGGAACCCACAAGGAACTTGGCATGATGGATGGGTAAGATTCCAGAGGAACTGCAGCAAACAGAGAGCCTGTGGTTATTAGCGGGGTGTCAGTCATTTCATGTCCAAGAGTTTGGGTTTATGAAGAAGGGAGCTCTGGCAGGCATGTATACAATGCTTCAGAAAGGTTGCTGTTAGACGTATGTAAGGAACGGATAGGCAGAGGGTCACAGGCTCATCCGAAGTGTGGGCTGTGGCCCATGCCGTGTAAGCCCAGAACCTGGGAAGCAGCAGCAGTTTGAAGCCAGATCTGTCTCTATAGCAAGTTTCAAGACGACCAGGATTATATAGAGAGACCAGTACAAATGTTGTAAGCTTAGATTAGACAGACTGAGTTAAAATGCTGGCTACTAGCCAGGCGGTGGTGGCGCACACCTTTAATCCCAGCACTCGGGAGGCAGGGGTAGGCGGATCTCTGTGAGTTCGAGGCCAGCCTGGTCTAGAAGAGCTAGTTCCAGGACAGGAACCAAACAGCTACAGAGAAACCCTGTCTCAAAAAAAAAAAAAAATGCTGGCTACTTACTCCCTGTGTGACCTCAAATGTTCTCTCTGTGGTGTCGTCATTTACAAAATGTGCTAACGAGTATCTGCCTCTGAGTGGGTTGTGGGGTGGACTGAGAGATCTTTGCAAACCCTTACAGATGTGAGTATCCAATGATGCCATCTGTTAATGTTATGGTGATATTAGAGTCCGGCCAGTGGGATTATCACAGCAGGTCAAGTGAGAACTGAAAGAAACATAAACCCAGGCACTAGAGGCTGAGTGTGGTGGCCCACACTTGTGATCCTAGCATTTGGGAAGTGGAGACAGGAGAATTGCTGTGAGCTCAAAGATAGACTGGGCCACAGAGTGAGACTTTGTTTAAATGGAGTAAAGACAGGTATTCTTTAAGTGCTTATAAACACAGGATGCCATATGATTTAGCCCCACAAGGACAACTCTGAGAGTTATATTTTATATATTAACAATGATACTAGAACAGGCGTACATTGGGGGGGTATGGTCACTCTTCATTATCAGCCTCGCATGGGTCCAGCTTCTAGATGTCCTTTTACCAGCACCGGCAATGCCCAGTTTATTTAATAGCAAATATGCCTGCCCTAGCTTCCTTTCTATTCCCGTGATAGATGCCATGACCAAAAGCAGTTTGGGAAGAACACGGTGTACTTCCGTTTACACCTTATAGAGTATCACCAATAGAAGCCAAGGCAGGAACTGAAAGCAGAGGCTGTGGAGAAAGGCTACGTACTGGCTTGCTCAGCCTACGTTTTTACACAACCTGCTCAATGAACTGGGCCCTCCCACATTGATCATTAATCAATAAAATGCCCCACAGGAAAAAAAATGTGCCCTAGGCCAATCTGATGGCGGCATTTTCTCGTTTGTGGTTCTGTGGTCCCATAGGACTCTAGCTTGTGCCAAGATGACAGGGAACTAGCACAATGGCCAAAAGAAATTTGGGTTGCTTGTGTTTTCAATGGGGGATGGGAGGAAGAAAATCACTGACATTAGTATCTTGTATAACCCAGTCTTGCCAGGATTTGCTCCTCGGATTAACCAAGCCTTCCCAGGAAGAGGACAACCATGCTCTTCCTCCTGGCATCACACAAGATGTGAGATTCGGGAAGGCAGGTCCTCCAACTTTTATTTGGGGACTGAGTGACATAAATGTCATGTAATCAGTAATGGCCTTCCTTTATCTTTATAACAGAGGTCAGTAGCTGCCCCAAGCTGTCTCTAAGGACAGGAAACTTGCCCTCTCTTGTTCCCTGATGAGCTCAACATCACACACCAACCAGGGCACCAAACCGATGTCATAAATGCGTATTTGATGTTTTTCTGTCAGCTTAGCAGCTGAACAGGAATCTACCGGTATTTTAATTATTGTCTTCATCCCCATGACCCTGCATTCAGCACCCTGCCCACCATTCAGGCATCAGCTGTGGCAGAACCTGGACCATCTATAGCTGTAAACTAAGTCTCTGTTGTTTTATTTACCTGCAAAGACTTGGAAGTCAGATGTCAGGGTGAAAACCTGCTAAATCAAAGAAATAACCAGCAGACCTTCCTTTTTGGCCAGAGACACCACAAGAGACACATCTCTTCCCTTGTCCTAGAACCAAAAGGAAGCTCAAACTCTCCTCCCTGCCCTTTTCTTCCAGTGCATCCTCTCTATCCGAAGTGCGGGCCTCTCTAAGGCTAATTTCTGTCAGCTAGCTGCTGGTTCTGCCCCCTGATTCAAGGTAAATTTTTCTGGAGGGCCACAGTGTAATCTAAATACCCTACAACACGTATTGGCTATTATGGTAGTATATGCCGGGTAAATATTCCTAATTGTCTAGGAAGTAGGAGCAGTTTTGATCATTGCCGACACAATTAGGAATATGTGCTCAGAAACCCGCAAGATACAAGGTCCCCCAGCTTGCTTTCTCCAGGTTCCAGAAGAGGACAGTCAAGGCAGTCAGAACTCCTTTGCTAGGGAGTCACCACTACCCTTCCCAGAAACCACATTAGTAACCCTTGTTCACGGCCAGGGGCGTGCCGTTGGGCTTTTGCCCTCACACAGGGAATTGAGAGAGATGAATCCTCAGTTTCTTTCTTGAAATGAAGTCATCTCCTAGCTGGCAGTCACCATTCCGGGGTTTCTGCATACCAAAGTCCTGCCTCTGGGTCCCACTATCTCTTTGACAATGGAATAAGAGCGCTCCTCAGAGACTGGTTCCTTTGCTGGATAGCTCCGGTTGGTCTAGATGCTTTGGACTTGGCAGGCCAGCGCTTACTTCGCATTTATTTTTCTGAGTAGTGAGCGGTGGTTTCCCCCTGAGCCAGCTGCCCAGATGCTTCCGTCCCAGTCCCCTTCCCCTCCCCCGCCAAAACACAACCTACAACAACAAGGACTCCATTGGAGGTTTATTGGTGGAAGTAGAGGAGCGTCTTGGCATAAGCACCATCTCATCTCTCCCGTGGTTACTTGGCCCACTGTGGGAAGCAGCATTATACGAGGCAGGGGCTGGCCGACACGTGTTCTGGTTTAGGTGTTAGGGTCCCAAAAAGTTCTCTCCTAAGGAGCTGGCTACAGGAACCTGCAGGAAGCTCTCGTTTGGGTTCTCTTGTTCCCAGAGGCTGTGGGTCAAGGTAGCTCTCATGGGCATATTAACTGAAGATGCCACCAGTGGGGGGGTCTTGCAGCTGCTGGAGCTGTTGATTTCTATGGTAGTCTCAGTGGATCTGTGGGAGTCCAGAGAGTCCCAGGTCATGGAAGACAACAGCAAGGAAAGAAGACAGTGTTAGACTCCACTTAAGGGCTGGAACAAACACCTCAGCAGTAAAGAGCACTTGCTACACTTTCAGAGGACTTAAGTTTGGTTCCTAGTATCTGTATGGCATCTTACAATTGTCTATGGCTCCAGTTCTAAGGAGTCTGATGTCCTCTTCTGGTCCCCACAGGCTCTACAGGCAAAACACCCATACACATAAAAAAAAAAATCTGCTTAAATAAACTGTTTTTTAAAGAATGGAGAGAGATTCAGTAGTTAAGAGCACATACTTCTCTACCAGAGGTCAGCCCGAGTTACACAATAAGACTTTGTCCAAGCAAAAAGAAAATAAATAGAAACAAACTGTGCAGGGCCTGGTGGGGTACAACTTTAATCCCAGTACTGAAGAGGCGGAGGTAAGCAGATCTTTGTGAGTTCAAAGCTAACCTGGTCTACATAGTGAGTCCCAAGCTACCCAAGAGCTAAACAGTGAGACGCTGTCTCAAAAACAAACCAACAAACAAAAATCCAAAACAATACAGAGGTGTGTTCAAGGTCATCTGTCTTAGAACAAAACTGAAACAAAAACTCCAAACAACAAAATAACACAAGAAAGCTCCTAAGAGGAAAAATCAGCTTAAATCATGGGGAAATGGAAAGAGAAGTTGATGACCCTGCCTAGGAAAAATAATGATTTTTTTTTATTATTTTATGTGTATGGGGGGGGGGTTGTTTTCATGTATGTCTGTGCACCACTTGTGTGCCCGGTACCTGAGGAGGCCAGAAAAGTATGTTAGATCCCTTGAACCTAGACTTATAGACAGTTGTGGGCAGCCACATGGTTGTTGGGAATTAAGCCTGAATCCTCTGGAAGAGCAGTCAGTGCTCTGAACCAATGAGCCATCATGTCGGCTCCAAAGAAAATTTTTTGGAGGCTGAGGCAGGAGGATTACAGCAAGTTCAAGTCTATTCAGAGCTATAGAGTGAAACCCTGAGTCAAACAAGCAAACAAGACCAAGGGACCAGGACTGGGGATGTAGCTCCGTGGGTTGTCTTTGACTGGTACACATGAAGCCCTGGGTTCGAACCCTAGCACTTGGGATGTGGAGGCAGGAGGACCAGGAGTTTGAGGTCACCCGTGGCTATATAGTGAGTCTGAGGCCATCGGGGCAATAAGAAGCTCATGGGGGAGGGGAGGGGAGAGTGGAGGAGGAGCAGAGAGGAGTGGGACCAGGTTGAGGGCATCAAGAAGGTAGTCTAAGGTACCAGACATTTTAACTTCCAAAGTGAGGCTGGTTTTGCGATCTGAAAGAACCAGATTTTCTAAAAGGGCACCGTGTTCTGTAGGGACTGTCCAGAAAAGCAGCTTTTAAAGCCATGCAACAAAAAAAACTCCTCCCAGTGGGGGGAAAAAATCACAAATTAAAAAACAAAACAAAACAAATTATGCATTGATGGCAGAGTATGAGTTATATTTGCCCTGCATGTGGGGGTTCAATCTGTGGCTCTTGTAAGGGAATTAGTTGAAACTTGGAGCTAGGAGGAGTCTTTGGTCACTGCCCATTTTACACCAGACGTAGAGAGGACAAAGAAGAGGCTCTCCCAAGGGGCCTTTGGGATTAGTGAGTCAGTAGCTAACTGACTCATTTAATAACTCACATTTCTTGGAATTAATTTACCCATTTTTTTTCCACTTCTATTGTGTATCTGCCATTTGAAAACAGTGGAGTTTATCTGTAGAATGAACATTCAGATGCCTGGGTGCCACAGAACCTGCTTTCAAGCACAAGCTTGGAGACAAAGTTGTGTGGCTGACTAGAATAACAAGAACTAGATCTAGCTGGACAGAGAGTGGCACAGGCCCCGTGAATCCAGGCTAGGGCGAGGGAGACTGGAGCTAACAACACAGGACTCACCTGTCTCCCGTGAGCTGGTGTCTTTTTGAGAGCCCTAACAGACTGCCGTTGGTCCGCTCAGCCGCCAGCAGCATTCCGTTCTCACTGGGCTGGGAGGATGCTGGCACGCTGCTTTCAGGCTGCGTGGGGAAATTCAAGTCAGAGGGTTCTGCTGCTGCGGGAGCATCCACGCTCTCCCTGGCAGGGCCTTGAAGGAATCTGTGTGACTGACTTCAGTTTCAGGCCTATAAGCATTAATTCACAGGATTGCCAGGCCAGTGATGGAGGCCTCTGGCAACAGCACACTTTCTCTGGTGTGCTGTGGAGGCTACGCTCTCCAGAGGGCACAGAGTGGACCTTAGAGCAGCTGATCTAAGGTGATTATCAAAACACCAAAACACACACCTTAGTGAAACAGCTTTAAGATCTCACATTGGGAGCAATCATCTGCCAGACTGCACTGGGCGCTTCTTCACTGGGCAGGTCCCGGAAATCCTCACACCCCAAGGGAGCTCAGTGTAGTGGTGTGTATGTGCAATCCTAGCAACTCAGGAGGCTAAGACAGGAGGCTAGCCGTAGTGTGAGGGCAACCTGGGCTATCCTGTGAATTCCAGCCCAGCCTAAGCTATAGAGGGAGACCTGTGCCAACAATAGCACACACACACACACACACACACACACACACACACACACACACACTAAATAAGTAAATGATGAGAAAATACAAAAAGGCAATAGCTCGGGGGTAGAGCAAGCGGAACACTTGTCTAGCATTGAGTACGCGGGAGGCCCTGCATCTACCTACAACAGGAGGAGAAGCTGTGGGAGCTGAGGCAGGAAGATTTTGAGTTTGAAGCCAGCCTGGGCTATGTAGCGGGATCCCATCTTTACAAAAATGCAGAAAGAATAAGTCTATCAAGACACATGTAATTATGTTCATATTTACTGAAAAGTAACTTTCATAGTAAGAGTCATTCAGATGTAGTCCACTGTGGTCAGGAAATGAGGGGAAGGGCCCGTGAAAGGACAGAATGTTTTAAAATGTCGTGGGCATTGCATTCAGTAACATACATTCTTGTCCCTAAGATCCACGGGGATGGTTCCAGGATCTACCATTCAGTATCCAAATCCACTTTACTCAAGTTCCTTATTCCAAAGCCGGAGCTTTGGCACGTGCGTCGCATAACACAACGCCATGCAAGTAGCTGCTCTCCTGTATTGTTCGGGGAAGCACGGCAAGGGCACAATATTTTCTCCTGAGTATTTCTGACCCAAGGTGTGGAGTGGGTTCGTGGATGGGGGACCTGCCAAGTGTCCATTTGCGTGTGTGAGCATTCTGTGTGCAGGAGTAGGTTACATGGAAACACGCCTCTCTGTTTCCTTCCCTGCAGACGCTGCGGGGCGCCCCCACTTACTGTTGTTTTGATGGAGGGGTTGGGTATCTTGGGCACCAGGCAGTGAGTGAACTGGATCCTCGGGTCTTTGGTGGTGATAGACAGACCTTTCTGCAAAATTTTCACCAAGCGGATCCAGAATTGAAACACGGCCTGTGGATGTTTCTCGTGGAGCCTCAGGTAGTAGATCTTCTCGGTCACTGTCCTAACCCGAAGGATGCGCTTGGTGTAGTCATAGATCTGTAGCTCCACATACTTCAGGGGAAGGATCCTGGGCATGATCAGGAAGTTTGTGTCGGCACCTCCCGCGCTGCCTGGAGGGCGCTGGCAGTACCTAGCTCTTGCACTAAGGGTAGGGACTGACTCCCCTTTGATCATTTGCAGGCTCTCTGTCCCTTAGGAAAGACTCTGCATAACAGTGAGTGTACGCCTAAATCCCACCACCTGGGAACTGAGGGCCTGAGCTGCGGGACTTTGTCTCAAAAAGATATTAAATAAAAATAATCTGCCCACATCTGCCACCACTACTGTTACTGGTGCATACTGTCTCGGTTCTCATTAAACCCTTTCATGAGGGAAAGATAAACGTCAATAAGTATGCATTTGTAACAGAGGCTTGGAGAAGTTTGGTGAGTGAAGAAAGAGGTGACTCAGAGGATTAAAAAAAAAGGCATTTGCTGTGCAAGCATCGAGGACTGAGTTTGAATCCCCAGCACTCATGTTTAAAAGAAAAAAAAGTGCAGACATTGTCGTGTGGGCCCTATCACCTCAGGACTAGATGCCAAAAGAGGTGGATCTTGAGAGGTCACTGCCAGCCAGCCTAGCCAAGCCAGTGAGCCACAGCTTCAGTGAGAGATGACCTCATGGGAGTACAGCAGAATATGACAGAGCAGGACATCCAACACGTCCTCTGGCCTTGCACTCTGACACCAACATAAACATGCTTGTATCTATCCATCACACACATATGCACACACACAGATATGCACACACACATGCACACACACATATGCACACACACATATGCACACACATATGCATAGACATATATGCACACACACATATGCACACACAGATATGCACACACACATATGCACACACACACATATGCACACACACATGCATGCATGTATACGCACAGTGACTTGGGCACAGTGGTCACCCTTGCACTTGGGAGGCTAAGGCAGGAGGATTAGGCATTCAAAGTCACCCTCAGCTACCCAGTGTGAGGCAAGCATTAACTACAGGAGACCATGTCTCAAAAAAACAAAACCCGAATTAAAAATCTCAAGATTTGTTTACACTGAAATCTTCGTAAGAGGAAAATAGAACAAAGATTTCTTAATTTCTAAGCCTTTCCCTCCATCTTTGATTCCTGGAATCAAACAAGTGAGAAAGGTGAATGTCTCATATATATTGAGGTTTTATTGAGGTTTTATGTTTTTCTGTTCTTTTCTGTGATCCCCTGTCCTCATCTCCCAAGTTCTGGGATGAAAGGTTTGGATCACTGTGCTCAGGTTATTCAGTGCTGGGGGTCAAACCTAGGGCTCTGTGTGTGCCAAGCATACACTCTGCCAACTGAACTATGGTTTTCCTTTTTCTTTTCTTTAAGGTTTAGTTGTGTGTGTGTGTGAACGCCACATATTTGTAGGTATCCTGCAGGTGGTTGTAAGCTATCTGACATAGCTGCTGGGAACTGAACTCAGGACTTCAGGAAGAGCAGCAAGCCCCTTATCCACTGAGTCCTCTCTCCCTATGCCCACCCATCCTTTTCTGAGACAGGCTCACCATTCTGGGATTTGCGAGATCTTTTTTATCAACCTCAATATCTCATAGCCCTATTTGATTTGAATATCTCTATCTTTGGGCTGGCAAGATGGCTCTGAGGGTAAAGGTGCTGGTTATTAACTCTAATGACATGAGATCAATCCCCGAAACCCACATAGCAGGAGAGAAGCAGCTCCTAAAAGTTACACACACACACACACACACACACACACACACACACACACACAGAGAGAGAGAGAGAGAGAGAGAGAGAGAGAGAGAGAGAG
>NW_004949102.1:5874057-5878776 GCF_000317375.1 Microtus ochrogaster | reverse complement strand
AGAGAGAGAGAGAGAGAGAGAGAGAGAGAGAGAGAGAGAGAGAGAGAGAGAGAGAGAGAGGCACTCTTCAACTTCTAGGACAACCTGGTCTATATCATGAGTTCTAGGCAAGCCAGGGTTACATAGGGAGACCCCATCTAAAACAAACAAACAAAAACAAAAAATAAAAAACCCTGAAAAATAAAATAAAATGAAGCCAAGCTCCTCAGACACTCAGCTGGAAACAAGAGCTGTGCTGCACCCCTGATCGGCAGCTCTGCACTTGTTGCAAAAAACCACTAAGTAAACAAGCATTACATCAACAGGTGGGTGAACTCTGCGGAGCTTATAAAGAGCACTGCCTTTTCGTCTGATCTGAAGCCCACCCGCACAGTATACATATGCCTGCCAATCGTCCCACAGCCCCGTCCCCTCTCTCCAGCCTTTACCTGCTGAGAGTGATGACAGGGGCACCAGGTGTGCTAGAGGTGGAAAACGGCCCGTGAGGCCAGGTGACGTTGGCCATTAGGAGGACGTTGGGGAGTGGCAAGGAGGGCACAGAAGAGGTTACCCCGATGATCATAGTGGCAGATTTTTCATAGGCATCCATCCAGTTTCCTTGCTTAGTGACCTGGAAACCAAGCCCAGACACACGGGTCAAAAAGAGAGAGAGCAGACAAGGAGACAAGGGATGGAAGGACACAGATACCAGACAGGGCCACTTTGGCTTGGTGAGCTAGACGGTTACCTGCCACCGGTCCCTTTTGTAGGTCTCCCCAGACATAGTTTGTGGACAACAACAACCCTGTGTAGTGCTGCTTTGTGTAGAGAAACACATCAAACTGAAAAGATACACTTGGGAATTGAGGCAGGAGAATCAGCACTTCAAGGTCCTTGGTTTCATGTGGAGTTAGAAAGCAACCTGGGGGTACATGAGACCCTGCCCCAAAACAACAAACAGAAAGATGTTTAGTAAGAAAAAAAAGCTGAGTGGCATTGGGTCAAAGAAACCAGCACAGCTTCCTTCCTTCTTTCTTTCCTTCCTTCCTTCCTTCCTTCCTTCCTTCCTTCCTTCCTTCCTTCCTTCCTTCCTTCTTTTTTGGTTTTTTGAGACAGGGTTTCTCTGTGTAACAGCTCTTATCCTGAACTCACTCTAGACCAGGCTGGCCTAGAACTCACAGAGATCCGCCTGTCTCTGCCTCCCAAGTACTGGGATTAAAGGTGTGCGCCACCACCACCCGGCTAGCACAGCTTTCTAATGACCTATAAGGGAAGAAAGTTCTACAGGATGTAGTAATAGGAGCGGCGGGGCTGAGTCCCCAGCACCCCGGCCGCCTGCCCGGCTAGCTCAGTCGGTAGAGCATGGGACTCTTAATCCCAGGGTCGTGGGTTCGAGCCCCACGTTGGGCGCCATCTGTAGTAATAGGAGTGGCGGGCTGCTTCCCGCCCCTCCGGCCGCCTCCGGCTAGCTTTACCCGAAATAATTACACGGACACTGTATTCTTTTAATCACTGCTTGGCCCATTCTCTTCTAGGCTAACTCTCGCACCTGGACTAGCCCATTTCTAATCATCTGTATGTAGCACCCCAAGGTGCGCTTACCGGGAAGATTCTAGCCTATGTCCATCCTAGGTTGGAGCTTCATCGCGTGTGCCTCAGAGAGCAGAGCTCTTGCCTCTGCCCGCAAGAGTGGAGAGCTGTCGAGTCTCTCTGAGGCGTCTGCCCCCGAGAGGAGAGCTGTGGAGTCTCTGAGCTCACTTCCTCTTCCGCCCAGCATCTGCTCCTCCCACCTATGTTCTAACCTATCAGGTCAAGCAGCTTCTTTATTTAATCAACCAATGACCTTCCTCCATCAACAGGAGAAAGACAGTAGAGTGTGAAAGCCCCAGGAAGCTCAAGTGGAGGAGGCTGGAGAACTTCCCTCAGACAAGAGAGGGCAGCTTATTGCACGGCCTCAAACATCAGAAGAACTTCCTCTGCTTCCCATAATACGTGGAGGCAGGGGCAGGCCTGGGGCAGTGAACCACCTGCACGGGGGCATTGGCTCGGCTCGCCCTAGAAGTGCACAGAAACTGTGACCATTAAGGAGCCATTGGTAACGTGGAGACACCTGTGTGTCCAAGACCAGTAGCCTTCTCCCAGTGTTCTAGCCAGCTCTGGCAACTCTACACCCCACGTGGGAACTGGGGACGAAGAGAAACCCCAAGGAAAGCGGAAATTTGATTCCTACCAGCCTAAGTAATGCTTCAAGAAAAATGAATTCTGGCCAGGCAGTGGTGCCATGTGCCTTCAATCCCAGCACTCAGGAGGTGGGACAGGTGGATTTCTGTGAGTTCAAGGCCAGCCTGGTCTATAGAGCAAGTTCCAGGACAGCCAGGGCTACACAGAGGAACTCTGTCTCAAAAAAACAAAACAAAACAAAACAAACAAACAAAAACTAAACAAAACTGATTTTAAAGAGAGAAAAAGAAGTGACATCTCTGAGAGCCCATGCTATGAATAGAATCTGCAGTCCTCACAGAACAGAGGACAGTACCCACTGAGAGTAAGTGCCAATAAATGCTGGAAACCAGTCCTGCTTTGGGGAGGCCATAGGGTGGCAGTGAGAACAGAGGAGAGAGGAAGAAGTGGATCCGACTGAGGAGTGAATCGTTCTAAGTAAAGGCAGGGTTCTCTTGGGTCACGTCGAGGCCATTCAGAGACTCTCAACAGTGCCAATATTAGATCATATAGAGCAAAGTAAGAGGACAAGTCCTCTGCCAAGACACCACACAAACAGGGATGACCAGGAACTGCAAAGGTCTGGATCCCACATTACTGCTCTCTCACCCAAGGCGTGCGAGCTCGTCTCCCAGGAATACAGGTGTCTGCCTGGGGCAGCACAGGAAAACGGGGTACCAGGAACCCTGAACGTAGTTTTCCCAAACTGGGACCAGGGTGGGAAGTAGCTCATTGCTGTGAATCTCACATTTAACTCCTAGACCTGCTTGGAAAAGGTTCCCACCATCTTCCCTACGGCTCCCTGACTCATTCCGTGGGTCCTGACAACAGAGCCTTGATTCTGCCTAGTCTCTCCACCTTAACTTGGGAACTTCCAAGTCCCTCTGCCTGGTTGTTTCCTTACCAGAACCTCAGCAATACCCACAAAGAGTGGCTGTGGGACCCCTGTTGTCTGGCACACCGTTTTCAACCGCCAAAGTCCAGAGAGAATGCCCTGGGTGTCTGTAATCAGGCATTGCTGGTCCAAAGGGTCTTGAATAGAGCTTGCTTAGACAGTTACCGCTGATCACGGTTGAATGGAGCTCCTTGTACACCATGAGGCTCCTTTCAGGGCTAAAAAAAAAAACCCAGCTGGACCACGAGGTGTGTTTATTGCTCTTACAGAGGATGTGGAGCTCAGTTCCCAGCATCCCAATCCTGTGGTTTACAATCACCCGCAACTCCAGCTCCAGGGGATCTGATGCCCTCTTCTGGCCTCCCAGGGCACTGCACTCATGTGTACAGATAGACACAATTAAAAATTAAATAAATAATCTTTAAAACAAACAAACCCTTTTCAAAAAGATGCTTAAATTGAGCTTTAATCCCAGCACTCAGGAGGCAGAGGCTAGAGGATCTCTATGCATTTGAGGCCAGCCTGGTCTTCATAGCTCCAGGCCAGCCAAGGCTACACAGTAAGATGCGTCTCTTATGACAAATGAACAGCAAAACAAAAAACAACAACAACAAAAAAAAACAAAGCAAACAAACAACCTTCTTTCTTGTACCAAACCACTACTTAACTCTTTGCAGGACGTCTGCAGGGAGTTCCTCACACTGCAGGCACAAAGGGAGGTGATCTTGGGACCTAGACCCTCTGGTTCCCTCTGGCCTCTCCCACCCTCAGGACTCATCCCTAGGATGCAGGAGGTACCTGGATGAAGGTGCTTTCAAACACCACTGAGTCAGAGAACAAGTTGAATTCTGGAGAATGAATGAGTTGACAGAGAAGGCCATCTTCTACTCCAAGTTCCACTCCAGGGCCCGGGTCTCTGACCGCAGGAGGGAGGCCCCTAATTTTATTCATTGGTTCTTAAAAAGAATGGGCTGGGGAACATCTCTGGGGCTCCACACAGACCCAGCCCA
The DNA here is from genome assembly GCF_000317375.1 of Microtus ochrogaster. NCBI lineage: Eukaryota > Metazoa > Chordata > Mammalia > Rodentia > Cricetidae > Microtus > Microtus ochrogaster. The sequence goes on along the minus strand of NW_004949102.1, from coordinate 5,874,672 downwards.
ACTGCAAGGTGTTGTTGGGACCACTGCTCCCCCCCCACCTCCCCAGCTCCAGGCCCCCGTTTGCTTATGGTTGATCATGTCCACCAGAGCTGGGAGGGCCTGTCAGCTCACAATGGCAGCAATGACATCAGGGCATGTGATGGCTAACAACAGGGAAGAGAGAGGAGGACCGGAGGAGGATGCCTAGGACTGTGCACTGACTGCAAACCAGAAGAAGAGTCCCAGATTCTAAACATTCACCCTTACCCCAAGCAGGGGGAGAATGACCTTCCCAAGCATACGCCAAGCCTTTACCAAGACAAACTGGGGATAGGTCTCTGGGAAAGTCACAGGCTTTGATCCTCTCTCGTCACTGGAAGCCTCACACAAAAGCTCTTTGTAAGTTCAAATTGTTTACCTAAAGTCAGGCGTTGGGACCTGCAGGGCTCAGCAGGTAGAAGGGCTTGCAGCCAAGCCTGAGGGTCAGCATCTGATCCCTGAGATCCACAGGACAGAAGGAAAGAATGGAGCCATCAGGTCATCCTCTGGCCTCCACATGCAGCTTCGTGCAGACGTTCAAACACACACACACACACACACACACACACACACATACACACACACACACACACACAC
>NW_004949102.1:5867424-5873957 GCF_000317375.1 Microtus ochrogaster | reverse complement strand
ACACACACACACACACACACACACACACACATACACACACACACACACACACACACACACACACATTTAAAACAACTAAATGTGATGGGGGAAAAAAGCCAGGCTCTGATCTGCCCAGGATAATGGAAGGGTGGGAGAAAGGGAATTAATTTTCTTTATCCCATCTTACGGAAAAAATTAGATTAAAAAAAACAACAACCGCTGTTACTTGTTTATAAAGTGTGAACAAAGGGGGAAGCAACGACTTGATGGTGTGTCTGTTGAAGCCAGCTCAGAATAGGCCACCCAAAGAACTGGGTGGGACATGTGCCCCTGCAGTGTCTGGTACTTGGGAGGCTGAGGCAGGAAGGAGTGCTTGGACCCAGGGGTTTGAGGCCGGCTTAGGTCTCATTCAGAAAACTTTAATGAAATATACAGACCATTTCACGAATCTGTCAGGGCCCATACTGGTCTCTTTCTTTTCAACCATATTGCTAAAGTAAACCCCAGAAAAACTTTTTTTGGGTGACACGGATTTCAAAGTATTTCATAAATAAACACCTACTTTTCCTTTTCATGATGTCATTGGCCCAGGCTCTCACTATACAGCCCTGGCTGCCCTGGAATTGAGTATATAGATCAGGCTGGCTTCAGACTCAAAGAGCCGCCTACCTCTGCCTCCCAAATGCTTGGACTAAAGGCATATGCCACCACACATGGACAATAATCACATTTTAAAATAATGCATCATCAAAGAAATTATAAAATGTCTAGACTGGGTGTGTTAGGAATTAGTAAAATGAAAACAACTTATCCAAAAAGATGAGTTTTAGCAGTTGATTGCGGAGTGATGGCTCACTCCTGTAATCTCAGCACCTAAGAAGCTCAGACAGGAGGATTGCTATGAGTCTGTGGCCAGCCTGGGTTGCTTATTTGAGGACAGCTTGTTCTACAGAGGGAGGCTCGGTCTCAGAACGAAAACCAAACCAGACAGGCAGCACTCGGTGGACCTGAGCTCCGTTCAGCCAACAAAACGTGCTCTTAAAGTTCACACGCACTCAGGGTGAGGCGGGTACCGTGTTACAGACCCAGAAGAGGGCATGGTACCACACATCAGCCCTTCTCTCTTTTCTTGCTCTCCAGCCTGGCACACCTAGCCCCTCTCCTTTCCGCTCCTGTAACAAACTACCCCTTTCTGCAACAGAAAGAAAGAAAAGAGAAGGAACCGCTACTAGTCATGAAGAGACACACAATTCCTTATTAACCACAGGAAAAGAAACATACTACATTCGTGGATTCAGTTTCAAGATGCTTACAACACACACACACACCACATACGTTTTTATATCTCCATAAGGCTAAAGTGACCATCATATTTATAGTATATCTTTTCATCACTAAGGTGAGATTTGTTCATGTAATAAATATTATTGAGCACCTACTATGTGCTAGGCAGTATTCTGGATGCTTGGGATACTTCAATTAACAAGAGCTATTTTTTTTTTCTCCAGTACTGAGGACTATACTCAGAGCCTTGCACTTGCTAGGTGAGTATTCGACCACAGACGCTGACTCTTACCATTTATTTACTTCCATTTCTGTTTGTTTAAGATAGTGTCTTAGAGCCGGGCGGTGGTGGCGCACGCCTTTAATCCCAGCACTCGGGGGGCAGAGGCAGGCGGATCTCTGTGAGTTCGAGACCAGCCTGGTCTACAGAGCTAGTTCCAGGACAGACTCCAAAGCCACAGAGAAACCCTGTCTCGAAAAAACCAAAAAAAAAAAAAAAGAAATAAAAGAACTAAACCAGGTGGTGGTGGCGCACTCCTTTAATCCCAGCATTCGGGAGGCAGAGGCAGGTGGGTCTCTGTGAGTCCAAGGCGGTGCCTTTGTTGCAATGAAAACTCTTATGACCCAACTTCAGCCATCTTTTTTCCCCTTTCTTTCCCTATCTTCTTTTCTTTGCCCTTTTCTTTTATTCCTTTCCTTGGTTTTGAGTGTGCGACATGTGAGTGTATCTGCATGTGTTTTCCTATGTGGGGTGTAGCCGTGAGCACGGCATCTGTGGAGCTCAGAGGACAGCCCTCAGGTGTCGGCCCTTACCTTTCACCTTGAGACCAGGTCTCTGTGCACTGTGTACCCCAGGTCAGGTAGGCTAGCAAGCTTCTTTCAGCTCTCCTGGGCCTCGACATCACAGAAGCTCCCGCTACTCCTGCTATGCGCTTTTGTATGTGCTCTGGGATCAGAATTTAGGTTGTCAGCTTGCCGGGTCAAGCATGACACTGAGCTTATTTGAACTGTCTATTCATAGCTAGCCTCGTGCTGTTCTAAAGGTTGAAGTTTTACAGAACTGATAAGATCAATTTGAAAATGTTTTTTCCTTCTTCCTTCCCTATTGAATATGGTACAAGAATCCCTTTCTCCTCGGCGTCCACTAGATGGCAATAGAGCCCAGACCGCCAGTTAACATTTAAAACTAGAGTTTCCTGTGCCTTGGCCCCTCGCCACGTCTTTGCTCAGACGTACTTCCCAAACTCAGCAGGCCCCCAGCTCTCTTCATTTTAGCTGGTCCCAGTGCACTCTTTTTTTTTTTGTTTTGTTTTGTTTGTTTGTTTTGTTTTTTTTTTGTTTTTTTGTTTTTTTTTTGTTTTTCGAGACAGGGTTTCTCTGTGGTTTTGGAGCCTGTTCTGGAACTAGCTCTTGTAGACCAGGCTGGTCTCGAACTCACAAAGATCTGCCTGCCTCTGCCTCCCGAGTGCTGGGATTAAAGGCGTGCGCCACCACCGCCCGGCCTCCCCAGTGCACTCTTGTAACCCCACTACTCAAGATGCAGCAGAGGCGCTGGGATCACAATTTACGCCCTACTTGAACTACATAGACAAGGCTGCCTTGTGAGACGGTTCTCTCCCCACATGGGGTGCGCTGTGTCCACACAAACACACGCGCGCGCGCGCACACACACACACACACTCACATTTATCACACACCTGAAACTACAAGGGAAAACAAATCAGAAGAGACTCTTCATTAACACCTACCTCCAAATAGCTTCCTGTGCCTCTGTCCTATATAAATATCTGTCACAGAATTATCATCTGAGTTTTTTTTGTTTTTTGTTTTTTTTTTTTTTTAACCTGCTTTCCTCTCTAGTGTCTTATGCGCTATTGGAGGAGGTCAGTGAGGACCGGGTCTGAATTCTGGAGGTGCTGTATGCAATGTGTGGTCCAGCTCGGCGGCTACATTGCTGTAACAACGCCGCCCCTACCCCCAACCTCTTCGCACAGTAAAGGCTGGTTTCCCTCTCTCCAGGGGCCAGTTGAGGCTCTTCTCTGAGGCAACCTCACTCCAGGGCTTACACCAAAGGAGAAGTTCCATATAGACCAATCCTAGTTCCCCGAAGCACGGTAGTGGGGGGGGGGGGGGCAGGGCTGGGGAGGCGGGGAGCTTCCACGCTGGGAATCAGTTCTTACCTGTTCCAATCTACTCAGAATTAGGCAGAATTAGTTCTATGACCTCGTTCAACCACCAGGGGTCAGGAGTGAGCTTTCTAGGCAGGAGTGGTAGAGTTCACTTGTAATCTCAGCGCAGGAGGCTGAGGGAAGATTGCTGTGCGTTTGAGTCCATTCTGGACCCCACAGTGAGAGTGTCTCAAAACAAAGGAATGCAGGAATATTGAGACTTCAGTGACTACCACTAGTGGCCTTCCTGGTAGGCAGGCCATTACCGAACTCACATCTCTCCTGCAGGTAAGACACCCTTACTTTTTGGTTTGGTTTGTTTTTATTGAACTATACATTTTTTTTTTCTCCACTCCCCTCCCTTCCTCCGAGTATAGTCCTCAGTACCGAAAAAAAGAATAGCTTTTGTTAATTGGCTCCAGGTTCCTGCCACGAGCTTCTGCCATGGCTTCCCTCAATGGTGGACTGCCAGCTGTCCTTTCTCCCTAGGTTGCTTTTGGTTATGGTCTTTATCACAGTAATAGAAAGGAAGTTAGGACACTAGGAAGCACTCTGCTGGCTGAGCTACATGCCTAGGCCCTAACTTCTCTCTCTTTTTTTTATTATTTTTGTTGAGCTACACTTTTTTCTCCACTCCCTTTCTTTCCTACCCCCTTCTGCCCTCTCCCGTAACCTCCCAGGCTTCTAATTTACTCAGCAGATCTTGTCTTTTTCACCTCCCTTTGTAGATTTTCTTTGTTGTCCTGTTTCTCTGGGGTTGTGGCCTGTAGGCTGCGTTTTCTTTATGTCTGAAAGTCACTTATGAGCAAATACATATTATATTTGTCTTTCTGGGTCTGAGTTATCTCACTCAATATGATCCATCCATTTGCCTGTAAATTCCAAGAGGTCATTATTTTTTTTACTGCTGTGTAGTACTCCATTGTGTAACTGTATTACATTTTCTTTATCCATTCTTCAGTTAAGGGGCATCTAGATTGTTTCCAGGTTCTGGCTATTACAAATATTGCTGCTGTGAACATAGTTGAGCACATGTCCTTGTAGTATGAGTGAGTGTTTTTTGGATTTATACCCAACAGCTGTATTGCTGGGTCTTGAGGTAGATCATTTTCTAATTTTCTGAGAAATCACCATACTGATTTCCAAAGCAGTTGTACAAGTTTGCACTCCCACCAACAATGGATGAGTGTTTCCCTTACCCCACAACCTCTCCAGCATAAGTTGTCATCAGTGTTTTTGATCTTGGCCATTCTGACAGGTGTAAGATGGAATCTCAAAGTTGTTTTAATTTGCATTTCTCTGACAGCTCAGGATGTTGAGCATTTCCCTAAGTAAGACACCCTTATTCTTCCCTCAATGGAAAAAAATAAAATAACATTTTTACTTACAATTCAAACTTAAGTTCTGAGTGGGGCTCAAGTTTCTCTACCAGTATGGCTGAGCTATCTGGGTGCCACATTTCCACAGATCTAACACATGGTAACAGGAGGAGGCCCAGCTGACAGCAGTCAGGCAGATGAGGAGTGGGGGTGGGGCACGTGGGGGTGGGGCACAACAGCCTGAGATTGCAGACTACCAACCAACCAGAGTGGTGTGGGCACCTCCCTCCGAAGGAAGGGGGAGCACTGTTTAGGCAACTGTTTCCTTTCCGGAGCTCAGGTCTCTGGACATAAACCTAATATGTCCTTGACTGATACAAAAATTGGAATTAGCTGGGCATGGTGATGCAGACCTGCAATCCCACCAATTAGGAGACTACGGCAGGGGGGTTGCCAAGAGTTCAAAGTCAGTACAGACTATATAGCAAAACCCTGTCTCTAAATTAGTGTGCATGTGTGCACACAAAGCCAACAAACACAGATATGTGTGACATTAGCTTACATGGAGGGCACGTGCGTGCCACCATGCTGGGTTTCCAGTCATATTTTTTACTTGTACAACTATTAATTTATTGGGGGGGGGCACATTTGTGAACATCAAAGAACAATTTAGAGGAGTGGGTTCTCACCTTCCTCCTGGGGGGTCAAATTCAGGTCATCAGGCTAGGCGGCAAGAACTTTTACCCACCGAGCTATCTTGCCAGACCTCCAATAAACTTTTTTTTTTTTTCATTTACATTTCTTTTTGTGAGTTGGGGGAGGGGGAGAGAAATGGCAGCACGCCACAGTGTATGCGTAGACTTCAGAGGACAACCTGTGGGAATCAGTTCTCTCTCTCCACTCCGTAGGTTTCAGAGATCAAACTCAGGTCATCCTACATCTTGACGAGTGTTTTACCTGCTAAGACCTCCCACCATCCCTCCAAACACAATGACAGAACTGCACTAATGAAATCAACCGTAACCTCATCAGTGTCAAGACTAGCTTACCATATGCCCAGAGCAGATGTGACAACAGATCTTAAACCCCAGCAATTAAATCACAAGTTCGAGGCCAGCCTGGGCTGCACAGCAAGACCCAATAAAGAAATCGCTTCTTGAACCTTTGGCTAAGAAAAATGCACTATGTACCTAGAATGGGGAGTTTGGCAATACACTGACTACCACACGGCATAGATAAAATTAATCCCCATGCCAGGTTTATCAGTCAGTTGCATTAAAAGCACCCAGAAAGCAGGGCTGGTTGAACAGGATGCTGTGTTCCATTCCTTTCTTGGGGCAAAAGGAAATCAAATTCATAAAATAGTGTCCGTACAAAGATGAGAGAAGATGACGTAGCTTGAGGCAAAGTGAACACTTTCACAATCAGCACGTGGGATGGAGCGGCGGAATGGGGGAAGGAACCCTCTTTGCCTGTCACCGTGCCACACGCCTTTAACCCCAGCACTTGAGGCAGATGGGGCTCTGTGAATGAGAAGAATCTGGGTCCCTTCGTGAGCTCTCACGGCACAGACTGAACACGGGCACTTGCAGACAGTAGCTGACGTAAGTTGACAGCAAACAGAGTTAAACAGCCACACGGGTGATTAAGATAATGAAGAGAGCCGGGCAGTGGTGGCTCACGCCTTTAATCCCAGTACTCGGGAGGCAGAGGCAGGCGGATCTCTGTGAGTTCAGGGCCAGCCTGGTCTAGAAGAGCTAGTTCCAGGACAGGAACCAAA